>NW_019416761.1:20657-46117 GCF_000390285.2 Anoplophora glabripennis | reverse complement strand
CCTTAGCAAAGCGCATCCCAGGCTGCATAGCCGCACTACCCTACCCAACCATACCACACATAAACATGACACTACCCCCGGGGTTTACACAGACGAGCCGGCGAAGCAAGAAGAGCGCCAGAAGAAAGGGCCCTAGCCGGCGGGGCCCAGCCAGGACAAAAGGAGGTCCCACAAAGCGCCTACACCGGCCGCATTTGCGGTCGGGGTAGACGACGGATGGGGCCCACCTACGAAGGCTGTCCAGGCCTACACGAGATGAGGCAGGATAAAGAGGGATAATCCCCCTCGATCCCAAATCATTGAGGCCAATTTCTAGCCATGGAATAATGGCGAAAAAAAAGTTGCATAAGTTCAAATTTCTGTTCCCGTCAGTTCGAATTTTCCGATATCTACCGAGGAATAAATGGATTGTCAAACAGAATCACAACGCAATTCGATGTCGAGTCGAGTGTCGTTTAATTCGATAATCGTGAATCGAGAAATAGAATCCCAGCCAAGATATACAACACCATGTACAACATAACCAACCAAAAATATCTCAATAACATGAGTTATACTCGAAATTAAATAATAACGATTATTATCTTCCACGCTGTATCAAAATTGATCCAAACTATACAAAATATATGTATGCAGTTTAGCCGATGACATTATAAAAAATCAGTTAGTTTACTTTTGAACTTGATCTGCTTCCTAAATAAAGTACAATGTCGCGCAACTTCACTAATTTTGTCTCACATAAACTGCAAAAATATTTACTGTTAAGGAATATTCATCTCCTGACAGGGCGAACTGAAGGCACTCTGTATATCGGCGTTTTATAAACAAACGCCGGATAACCAAAACAAACGGAGATCAAGCGTTCGGGCGACACCCGGTGAAGAGGCATCAGATAGGATTATTCAGATATGAATGTTTGAAGCGTTCACATACAGTCTGTTCACTTTCTATAAATTTTTGTTAATAAAATTGTATAATCGAATTATTAATTAACATTTATCTTAACATATCAGAAGCGGGATTCGTACCTGTGTATTTAATTCTGTTTTGATAAAATTTATGAGTGTATTGTGCTAGTGAGAAAACACCTTTATTGGTGAGTACTGTTTATTATTTATTCGCTGTCTGCCTGCTCATTCGTTAAGCGCTTTTACATTTTGGGGTCTGTTTGACTATTTTTGTTATTTTCACTGTGATTTGTTAAGTTCACAAAAAAAAGAACATTGTGCAAAAATATTCTAACAATAACGGGACGTTCAAGCCGTAGTCGAGTACGTAAACAGGATAGCAGTCATCGCCGACGGCTCGCTTCCAGGCGTGATCGAAGCCGTAGCCAAAATAATCGTAGTGTTAGTCCGCGTTATACACATATTTTGGAACGTCGACTTAACGCGTTAGAAACTTTGGTTCGAGCGACCCATTCTAGCCGAGATACCTCAAGTGATTTACGGGCTGCACTTCAAACTACGGCGGCACGTTCTCGGAGTCCAAACGACGCAAATTTAATAAATAAACAAAGATATGTAGGGCGGATGGAATTAATACCTGAATTTGATGGTTCTTCTAACAGTTTGACAATTCGTCAGTGGTTGGCGAAAATCGATACGGTCGGAGAGATTTATAGTTGGGACGATCGCGCGAAAATATTTGCAATGATAGGGCGTCTTACCGGAAATGCAAAATCTTGGTACGACTGTAGGTCAGATATTAATTCGTCGAATTGGGATGAATGGAAAAACATACTTTTAAGTGCTTTTCCATCGTCGAAAGGAATTGTGACCAACTTGAGAGACTTTGTGAATACCGAAAGGAAACGTAACGAAGATGTAGTAACGTTTTATTATTCTAAATTGAAGTTAGGTAAACATTGCGACCTACCGGATCACGTAATTACGGATGTAATAATCTCCACACTAAACGATAGTTTATTAAAAGCAAGTGCTTATGCGGCAGGTTGCAAAAATAGCGAACAACTTCTGAAATTTTTAGTAGAATCAAATTACACATGTGACAATAAAGAACAAAAACGATATCCAGTACAAATTCAACATAGAAATGCAAATAAAGTAGGCTGTTTTACTTGTGGAAAAACTAACCATAAAGCAGCCAACTGTTTTTCATACAGGACAGATAGAAACAATGACGTGAGGAGGTCCGTAACTTGTACATTTTGCAAAAAACCTGGTCACCATAAAGATAACTGCTATGCATTAAAATCCAAAACGATTAACGCGACAAAAATAAATGTAGTATCTGTGGATGACGCAAAATATCACGTCACTGCAAAAATTAACGATGTAGACGTATCAGCTTATATTGATTTCGGCAGCGCTTGTAATGTTCTTAAAATGAAAGTCGCAAAGTCACTTAATCTTCCTATTGATAGATTTAAACAAACTACAATGCGTGGATATGGCGGTGCCGTAGTTTCTTCAGTTGGCGAAACGTCTGCCAAAATAAAAATTAATGAAGTCGAAAGAGAAGTACCAATTTTAATCGTTGACGATGCGATGCAAGACATGGATTTACTAATCGGACGTTCATTTACCGAATCACCGAACCTGCTGGTTACCAAAACAAGTGACAGCTTACAGTTTCAAAATGAAGACGCTAGTTTATGACAACTGCCTCGACTTGAAGCAGAGAACAACGTAAAATGCAGACATCGTAAATAATAAAACCGAATTGTACCCCGGGATAAACAAAATTGAAATTTATTGCGACATTTTAAATGGCAAGATAACTTCAAACCATTCAGAGCAAAATCGGAATGATTGTCACATTATTATACCATCATGATATGTCAAATTTAAGTAAACTGAAGTCATCTTTCGACAAAGACCAATGCGTATTGCGGGGAATCCCTTACGGGCAGTCTACGACTGAAGTACCTGTAGTACCTGAGGCCTTACCGAAAGATGTACAACAACGCTTAGCTAATCTTTTAGAGACATACCAAGTTTATTTTACTGATAGCAATGCTGGGTAACACCAATGTTGAAATGGATCATGAAATGGAATCAGTTTGGCCAGCCTGTTTGTTATAGACCATGTAGATTATCTTATCACAAACGATACTTAGTAAATAACAAAGTGTGCAGAGTTGTTAATAGAGATAACAGAATTGTTATACCAAAAGATGTCAGGTGGAGAGTTGTGAAATTACAGCACGATGACAACGGCCACTCCGGTTTGAGAAGAACACTAGATTTTATTCAAACAAAATATTGGTTCTCTCACATGAAGGAATTTGTAACAAAATACGTAAAATCTTGCATACCATGTCTTTGTGTAAAAAAAAAATTACAGGGAAAAGAAAAGGTTTTTTTTTGTATCCGATGCCAAAGAACCGAAAATGTCAACATCTATATGTTGGTGATCGTTGATGCATTTACTAAATATGTCTCGATTGAAGCTGTTCCCGACACTAGTGCAAAATGTGTCATAAAATGTAAAAACTTGTTAATTAAAATTTTTGGTGTACCGACTAGATTAATATCGTATAGAAGAAAGAGCGTAGAAATGACGAAATTCTGTAAAGAACAAAATATCAAACATATTTTAAATGCTATTGCTTGCCCTAGAAGTAATGGACAAGTCGAAAGGGTTTATGCTACCATTTTAAGCGCGATGATGACGGCAATTGGTGATGAACGCGACGCTTGGGAAACGAAAGTTACGGAAGTGCAACATAGTATAAACTGGACACTGAACGCTACAACAGGCTACGCGCCTGCTGATCTTTTATACGGTTTTAGACCAAGACTTAAATTCGATATTAATGTGAATGGTAACGAGCAGGTAGATAGGCAAGGTTATTTAAAACTGGTGCGCGAAAAAGCTGCAAACAATATAATTAAGAGTGCCAGTGCAATGAAAAGACGCTACGATAAAAATCGTAAACCAGCGGTCATCTATGAGGTTGGTGATATGGTCATGTTTGAAAGGACGCCAATTGTGAAGGGGCTTGCGAGTGGTAAGCTGGTCCAGAGGTACATTGGTCCTGTAAGAGTACAACAAGTTCTCCCCAATGACCGATACCAAGTTCAAAGTGTGTCCAAAGATAGAAGACGTTTTAGAGGTGTGGTTTCGAGCGACAAAATGAAGCTCTTTAGACCACAAACAACTGATTAGAGGTGAGGTATTTAATTCTCATTTTCATAATGACATTCTGGCATATTAATGTTATTATTATTATCATATTTATTGTTTTTTTTTATGTATTAGAAATTTACTAGAATACTAGTGAGCATGTCGGTGCACAAGGTGGGTGATGCCTGTGTACTACCAATTTTGTTTTGAGTAATGTTAAAGATAAGTATACAAGGTGGGTGATGCCTATGTCCTACTGATTTTATATTGAGTAATGATGAAGTTGAGTATACAAGGTGGGTGATGCCTGTGTACTACTGATTTTATATTGAGTAATGTTGAAGTTGAGTACACAAGGTGGGTGATGCCTGTGTATACCTTTGAATTTGTATTGAGGACACTGAAATGAAGTAAATAAGATGAGTGATGCCTACGTGCACTATTAGTAGTTGAATATAGTGGAAGTTGAGTGCACAAGGCGGTTGAAACCTGTATGCTTTTGAATATTATTTTATTTGTTTGTTTTGGTAAAAATATAATTTTGTGGTTAGCGGAGTCTTGTCGAGTCCCCAACGTGTGTGCACTCTGAGAACAAATCTTGTAGAGTCCATTAGATCACAGATATCTTTTGCGCACTCCAAGTAGTCTTCTTGTCGAGTCCCCAACGTGTGTGCACTCTGAGAATAAACTTTGTTGAGTCCATTAGATCACCTTTTGCGCACTCCAAGTAATCCTCTTGTCGAGTCCCCGATGTGTGTGCACTCTGAGAAGGTAGGCTTGTTGAGTCCATTAGGATATGAGTATCTTTTGCGCACTCCAAGTGATTTTCTTGTCGAGTCCCCGACGTGTGTGCACTCTGAGAATAAATCTTGTAGAGTCCATTAGATCACAGATATCTTTTGCGCACTCCAAGTAATCTTCTTGTCGAGTCCCCGACGTGCACTCTGAGAATAAACTTTGTTGAGTCCATTAGATCATCTTTTGCGCACTCCAAGTAATCTTCTTGTCGAGTCCCCGACGTGTGCGCACTCTGAGAATAAACTTTGTTGAGTCCATTAGATCACCTGCGCATTCCAAGTAATCTTCTTGTCGAGTCCCCGATGTGTGTGCACTCTGAGAAGGTAGGCTTGTTGAGTCCATTAGGATATGAGTATCTTTTGCGCACTCCAAGTGATTTTCTTGTCGAGTCCCCGACGTGTGTGCACTCTGAGAATAATGTTTGTCCATTTGTTTATGTATTTTTGCGCACTCGAAGAAGTACATTTTCGTTTTATTTTCTCTTCTAGGAAATTTTTGCCCTGTTGTTGATATCATTGATACTGTGTGGAGTAATTTAGTTTCAGGTATATGTCTCAGTGGGTGTGGTCCGGGACGGACCAAGTCAGGACGGCCGAATGTTAAGGAATATTTGTTATTGACTCGGTGCAACAAATCATTTGATTACAAAGGATACTGGACCTTTTTTATTTAATGTGCAAGATGTAAAATTTCCAATAAGTGTTACAAAAAGGGAAGTCACTATGACTGCACATAAAAGTGGTACCTTATTTGTGGAAACAGAAACTGGTAAATATCTAGACATTAAACATGTTTTTCAGTGTGATGAGTTGCAATGCAATCTGTTGTCTGTGAAGAAGATTCAAAATCAAGGTTTCCGAGTACTGTTTGACAACAATCAGTTAGTATTATTCGTAACGACAAAGTAGTAACAAAAGGCTACATGAAGGGTGATCTGTATTGCATAGACTTTAAAGTAAAACAAGTAAACGCAAACCATGTGGAATACATGAACCTGAAGCTACCCGCCACAGAGTACCCGGCAAACTGAGCCGTATTTGCGGTGGGGCCCCAAAAAATGTTTTTTGTTATACGAAGCTTAAAACCGCGTAATTAAGTATAAAATAATCAAAATGTATCGAAAATAGTACTTTCCTGCCGAAATCAAACGGAACGGGCATTAAATAAACAATTATAGTCGACAATTGCAAGGAAGCAACTTTATGACAAGAATTGATATAACTTTTTACACAATTATTATTCACCAGTGAAACTTGCAGGGTTTGTTCTTCTTACATCTAAGAAGTGATCCGAAGTTAGAAAGTCGCGACACGAATGTTATAAATAAACAATTTCACGGCTTAATTGCGAAATAGTGCGGATTTACGCGAAAAATTGACTTTACGCCGCTATAACTTTTTTAAAATTATGATTGGCCAACGAAATTTGTTGGAGGTCTTCTTCTTACATTTAGAAAGTCATCTACTGTAAGGACCACCTGGCACAAAAGTTATAAATAAACAAATTCGCGCTTAGTTGCATAATAGCGCGTATATACGCGTTTAGCTACTTCAATTCTGACTTTTTTAAAACTATGATTAGCCAACGATACTTGTTGGAGGTCTTCTTCTTACATTTAGAAAGTGATCTAGTATAAGGACTTCCTGGCACAAATGTTATAAACAAACAATTTCACGGCTTAATTGCAAAATAGCGCGGATTTACGCGAAAAATCCTCTATACCGCTGTAACTTTTTTTAAAATTATGATTGGCCAACGAAATTTGTTGGAGGTCTTCTTCTTACATTTAGAAAGTCATCTACTGTAAGGACCACCTGGCACAAAAGTTATAAATAAACAAATTCGCGCTTAGTTGCATAATAGCGCGTATATACGCGTTTAGCTACTTCAATTCTGACTTTTTTAAAACTATGATTAGCCAACGATACTTGTTGGAGGTCTTCTTCTTACATTTAGAAAGTGATCTAGTATAAGGACTTCCTGGCACAAATGTTATAAACAAACAATTTCACGGCTTAATTGCAAAATAGCGCGGATTTACGCGAAAAATTGACTACACCGCTATAACTTTTTTAAAATTATGATTGGCAAACGAAACTTGTTGGAGGTCTTCTTCATACATTTAGAAAGTCATCTACTGTAAGGACTTCTTGGCACAAAAGTTATAAATAAATAATTTCACGGCTTAATTGCAAAATAGCGCGGTTTTACGCGGAAAATCCTCTATACCGCTGTAACTTTTTTTAAAATTATGATTGGCCAACGAAACTTTTTGGAGGTCTTCTTCTTACACTTAGAAAGTCATCTACTGTAAGGACTTCCTGGCACAAAAGTTATAAATAAACAATTTCACGGCTTAAGTGCATTAGCGCGGATTTACGCGAAAAATCGACTTTACAGCGCTATAACTTTTTTTAAAATTATGAATGGCCAACGAAACTTGTTGGAGGTCTTCTTCTTACATTTAGAAAGTCATCTACTGTAAGGACTTCCTAGCACAAAAGTTATAAATAAACAAATTCGCGCTTAGTTGCATAATAACGCGTATATACGCGTTTAGCTACTTCAATTCTTTGACTTTTTTTAAAATTATGATTGGCCAACGAAACTTGCTGGAGGTCTTCTTCTTACGTATAGAAAGTCATCTAGTATAAGGACTTCCTGGCACAAAAGTTATAAATAAAGAATTTCACGGCTTAATTGCGAAATAGCGCGGTTTTACGCGAAAAATCCTCTATACCGCTGTAACTTTTTTAAAATTATGATTGGCCAACGAAACTTTTTGGAGGTCTTCTTACATTTGGAAAGTCATCTACTGCAAGGACTTCCTTTCATAGTGGTTGGTGTCCAGTGTTGTTAACAAGGATAATCTATTTGAGAAATTTTACTTTAGTTAATAGTAGGGAATTCCACATTCCAATTATTGATTTTTTATCAGAATTTAGCACTGTACGAGATGGAAAGTTCTACAACTGATAGCACTAGTTCTGAGAGTGAAATAGGCTCATTTGTAAAATTCAAAACGCAAAGACATCAAAAATGTATATGTAAATAAAATTGGAGGAATTTTGCAACTAAGCGGGAAATTGTTTGATTATTTGTAACTTTTGAGCCTTACAGTAGATGACTTTCTAAATGTAAGAAGAAGCCCTCCAAAAAGTTTTGTTGGCCAATCATAGTTTTAAAAAAGTTACAGCGGTATAAAGAGGATTTTTCGCGTAAAACCGCGCTATTATGCAATTAAGCCGTGAAATTGTTTGTTTATAACTTTTGTGCCAGGAAGTCCTTATACTAGATCACTTTCTAAATGTAAGAAGAAGACCTCCAACAAGTATCGTTGGCTAATCATAGTTTTAAAAAAGTCAGAATTGAAGTAGCTAAACGCGTATATACGCGCTATTATGCAACTAAGCGCGAATTTGTTTATTTATAACTTTTGTGCCAGGTGGTCCTTACAGTAGATGACTTTGTAAATGTAAGAAGAAGACCTCCAACAAATTTCGTTGGCCAATCATAATTTTAAAAAAAGTTATAGCGGCGTAAAGTCAATTTTTCGCGTAAATCCGGACTATTTCGCAATTAAGCCGTGAAATTGTTTATTTATAACATTTGTGTCGCGACTTTCTCACTTCGGATCACTTCTTAGATGTAAGAAGAACAAACCCTGCAAGTTTCACTGGTCAATAATAATTGTGTAAAAAGTTATATCAATTCTTGTCATAAAGTTGTTTCCTTGCAATTGTCGACTATAATTGTTTATTTAATGCCCGTTCCGTTTGATTTCGGCAGGAAAGTACTATTTTCGATACATTTTGTTTATTTTATACTTAATTACGCGGTTTTAAGCTTCGTATAACGAAAAACATTTTGCCCCACCGCAAGTACGGCTCTGTTTGGCGGGTACTCTGTGGCGGGTAGCTTCAGGTTCATTAAAAAATAATTAATTGTTTATATCTCAAAAAAATTTGATTTTAAACGTTATTAAGCAGTTTAATATGGAAAATTGTAAGGAAATGGATCTACCGATGCAACCTAAACTTAACTTATTAATTGAGAAAGATTTAGATTACAAAGTACCTTATAAAGAATTAATAGGTAGTCTGATGTACATAATGCTAGGTACCAGACCTGATATATGTTTTGCAGTTTTGTATTTCAGTCAATTTCAGAATGGTTATGGTCCCGAACATTGGAAATATTTAAAAAATGTTCTAAAATATTTGAAACGCACATCTAATTTAAGTCTCAAATATGTAAAAGATAAAAATCCTAATGTATGCATTGAGGCATATGTAGATGCGGATTTCGCTAACAATATTAATGATCGTAAAAGTGTAACAGGTTTTCTTATAAAACTAAATAAAAATAGTGTGTATTGGCGTTCTCATAAACAGCAACAGTTGTATCATTGTCAAGTTGTGAAAGCGAATATATTGCTCTATCTGAATTTGTTACTGTATGTATTTTTTTTAAAACAACATTTACAAGATTTTGTTAGTAATATAATAGGCCCCATTATTGCCCATGAAGACAATCAATCGTGTATTAAAATTGCTAAGACATTAGAAACCAAACGATCAAAACACATAGATGTAAGACATCATTTTGTACGAAACTGTGTTCTTGATAATATAATAGACTTAAGATATGTGAGTAGCCAACAACAAATAGCTGATATGTTAACAAAAGCACTTTCTGAAAAATTATTTAAATATTTTGTAGAATGTATGAGTTTAGTAGAATCATGTTAGTGTGTAATAACTAATAATGTATACTAGAATAAGTTTTTTTTAAATATGTTTGAAATGTATAAATGAAGAATTGAGGGGGTGTTGGTATTTGTATATGCGCGCCAATTCTGTCAACCAATAGGGTTGGACTTGCCTTCTGAAAAATGTGACCAATAGCAGAGTGGCTCATGGCGGAGCATCTGTTTCCGTTATTAAAAGTAGTCAGTTCGTTTCTGTCTCCCGATGTAGTTGTGTTACTGTGTGTAATAAGTAGATAATAAAATAGTTATACTAGCACCCTACGTTGTTTTTATAGCAGTATCTAATAAGCACTACTATGCTGAAACAACTAGGTGGTCAATTACAGTAGCACAATGTTACTTTTTTATTTATTTAATTAGATTGTAAGGAAATGGATCTATATTTACTAATTGTATAAATACATAAAAATTTAATACTCTGTTAAATATTCAGATACTACACATTTTTATTTTAATATCTTACCTATAAATGATTTAATTATTTACAGGTTACGTCGAAAATTCGATCAAAAATAGAGAAAAAATTTATGAATGTATTACTAATGCTACTATATCTAATGATCATCTGAATCCACAACCATCGACTAGTAAAAATTATTCTATTCTAACTGCAAATAAAAATTTGAAATCTACTGGATAAGATATTCATTCCGGTGATTTTTCTGACGATTCTTTAATAAATGAATATGATCTAGTAACAATTGATAAATTAAATCAGTTAACAACACCGGAACCTCCAATAACCTCGATTACAACACGGACAAAAACAAAAATACTAACAGAATATAATAAACAATCAACTCCAACTCATTTTACGACAAAACCACCAATTTCAGTATTTTTTTGCCACTGGTTTCTACGTCATGATGCTGAAGACCCTCGTTTTCTTNTAAAAAGTTATATCAATTCTTGTCATAAAGTTGCTTCCTTGCAATTGTCGACTATAATTGTTTATTTAATACCCGTTCCGTTTGATTTCGGTAGGAAAGTACTATTTTCGATACATTTTGATTATTTTATACTTAATTACGCGGTTTTAAGCTTCGTATAACGAAAAACATTTTTTGGGGCCCCACCGCAAGTACGGCTCTGTTTGGCGGGTACTCTGTGGCGGGTAGCTTCAGGTTAATCTTCAGTGATACGGGTTACTGCCTCATGGAGTCCCAAAACAAAGCTCGCGAGCCTATCGTCGCCTATCCCATCCACGTTCCATTCGTGCCAATTTGTCCAATCATATGTAAAAATATGCTTGCACGATGGACCGCGACGATGGAGTGGGGATTGCGCGCGCGGTCAAACATAACTCTTTGGTACGATCATAGATGGCAGATGGCATTAATCTGAGCTACATTCACGGAGTACATGCACTTTATGCAACCAACCTAACATCCAAGAGATATTGAAGCATGCTATTTAGATTTCTTATTGATTTAAACAAAAACATTATTTTAAGTTTATAGTTTGAAAATATCTGGGGGGGGCGGAGTCCCAGAGTCCTCCTTCACGAGCCGCCACTGCGAACAAGCCTTTGTGGGTTGACCATGTTAATATCTTTTTTGCTTCATCGTCCAGCTCGAATTGGTTATACGCTTGAAATAAATCTAGTTTAGAGTAATGCTCACCATTGTGCAGCTTGCTAAATATTTCTTCGATCCTTCTGTTCCTCCATTAAGTATTTATTTACAGTAACTTATAGTCGCCGCAGATTCTTAATCTGCATCGCTCTTTAGCACAGGCACCAATGGTGTGGCCCACTGACTGGCTTCTACCAGACTCAGGATCCCTTTCTCCATGAGTCTCTCTATCTCTCTGTCCATAGGCTTCCTATATGCTAGCGGGATGGACCTGGGTTTACAGAAAATCCAAAGATGTAAAGAAACTTTTGCGTATTTAAATGTGCCCAAACGCTTGTGAAATACCTCTAGAAATTTACTAACGATACCCTCAACTTCCTTTCCATTGAATTTAAGAAATTTTTGCGCACTACATCTGTCTCTCCCTCTGGTATTACATAAAATTGTATACATTTACAAACACAAGTATAAAACATCTAAAACAATAAAACCAATATAATTAAACAAACTCCTGTTGTAACTCTTCAAAATGGTATCATCTTTATTTAATTTAAGGTCTTTAAAGTATCTATCCTAAGTATTTTTGTTAATGGCTGAGACACATGAGCCACTATCTATCAAAAATGAAAAATTTTTACCTAAAATGCGAACATTTAATTTAAAATCTTCACTGTCTCTGTTTAATGTGAAATAATGTTTGAATAAAAGGAACATTCTCAGTAACTGGTTCTTCAACGTAATTTATAGTTTTAACACATACCCTTGCTAGATATCCTCTTTTGCCGCACTTTGGCAAACGTAATCCTTATACCTCGATACCCCTTGGTGCGTTTTTCCACAACCTTTGCATCCTCCTGCTTTTTGCAATTAAATAATGATTCAGCAGGTAAAGCAACACTTTTTATTACATTTAATTAAGCGCATACATGTCACAACAACAACTGTCAAATTCAACAACTACTAGTCTAAAATTAATATTATTTCAAATTTATTTCAACACTCTCCCTATTTGAAATAAGTCCTTGACCTCTGGTGCACTTCAGGAATTTAACTTTATCCAATATCTTCGTTAATGAATCTGCCAACATGTAACTAGTGGATACATACTTGATTGATTTAATTCCATTGTCAATTTTCTCCTTAAAAAAATGGTGACGTATATCAATATGCATCGTGCGAGCTTGATAAGTACCATTCAAAGCCAATTTCTAAGCACCCTGATTATTTACATATAATAAAGTTGGTTTTGTGGTGGCACTGAGTTCATAGCTTAAGCCTCGGAGCCATATAGCTTCTTGTACGGCAGATGACATAGCCATATATTCTGCTTCGGTCGTACTTAAGGCTACTGTGGGCTGTTTCTTAGTGTTCCAGGAAATTGGAGAGCCATTTTTCAAGAAAATATAACCCGTAACTGAACGCCTATCGTTCGGATCCACAATATTCGCCCCCATTGTCGGTACGTAGACATTTTATTTTTTGACCGGTTTGGTTTTCAACAAAACTTTTATAGATCTTAAAACATTCTAGAACTTCACTTTTGTTTTTCAAAAAATAGACGGTTGTATGATGACTATAATCGTCAAGGAATGTAAGCATATACTGTGAACCAGATAGAGATTTCTCTTGCATCGGTCCACATAAATCCGAATGCACCAGCTCCAAGACTCGCGAAGATCTATAGTATTTTCAATTTCAAGATAGAGTAAATGTAAACATAGACTGGTGCATGCTATTCACGTGATCAGATCGAGCCTCCTTCCTCATCGCATTCTTATTGGCTGATCAGCCATAAACTGCATGAAGAAGTGGGAGGTAGCTGTAGACGGTAGTGGTTAGGGTTGGATTTTGAATTAGCTATTTTAGTTTCATTATCTTGTTACTAAATTAAGTACATAATATTAATTGTAAGAGATTATTTACTGCTTATTGTTTCTGTGTACTGAATAAACAAAATATCAACTACAGAGTCTGCAGAAGAAACCCAACATGTAAATTTGAGTCCAACCAGAAAAAGACTAAAAAAAAACATTTGAGTATAGAAATGAAGGAGGCCATTTTAAACGTGTACAAAAATGAACTAGAATAATGTCCTAATTTGCCAATAGACCAAGTAGCAGAAAAAACGGCCAGAAAACTTGGTATATGTCGTGCGTCTGTATACAATGTTCTTAAAGAATATAAACATTCGCATGAATTCTCTAAACCGGCGACAAATAAAAATCGTAAATGTGCCTATAAATTATTAGATGACATGGCAAAACATGCTATTAGGAGGAAAGTCCACGAATTGTTTTTTAGAAACAAAATTCCAACCCTAAAGAAAGTCTTGCAGGTGGTGAATGAAGATCCTGATTTGCCCAGTTTTAAACAAACAACTTTTTATAAATTGTTAATAAACGAATTGCAATTTAAATATGAAAAACGAGGGCGTAATAGTATGTTGATGGACAGAGATGAAATTGTGGTATGGAGACGAGAGTACCTTACGACAATTAAGGCCTACAGAAATGAAAATTTTATTATCTTGATGAGACATGGGAGAATGCAGGTCACACCAAATCAAAGGTTTGGGTTGATAAAACTGTCATATCGTCGAGACAGGCATTTCTAGACGGACTGTCAACCGGACTAAAAAATCCAACAGGTAATAATTAACAAAGTTTAACCACATTCTTATGCTCTAGATCAGGGGTCGCCAACCCTATGCCGGCGGGCACCATGGCACCCGCAGACCGTTTTGCATGTGCCTACCGCTGTGCAATCCATTTAAAAAAATATTTAACTTTTCAATCGCCGCAGTATACAGCCAGAAAATTATTGGTCATCTTCGTTAATTTTGGCCATTTATTTCAATATTTTTCAACTGAAACAGTTAGCGAATGAATTTCACTTCTATTTATTTGTTACCAGTGCTTTTTGACATTTGGGTATTGAAACCCTTATTACTGTTCATTTTTTGTTTTTGATATATTTTTACAGTTTATCTTTCGATATACGATGTTTTTATCTTTGGGAATTTTTTTTTTCTGTGGAAAGGTCTATTTTGATTTTTGGTTAAATGCTTATTTTGACAGAAAAGATCCACATGGCATTGTATAAAGATGTGTGAAGTAAGCTATTCGCGATCATTGCGTCTCCAACGTTAATAAACATGGCCAATTTATTTTACATAAAAGTATATGTAAATAACAATGTTTATATGTTCGATGTTTTTCTTCTTAGGAAAGGGAAACAGACTTATAATCTGCCACATTGGCAGCGAAGATAGCTTTGTTGAAGACGGTTTATGGTGTTTCGAGTCGAAAAAAACAACCGACTATCACGAAGAAATGAATGGTGAATCATTTGAACAATGGTTTTTTAATATTTTGCCACGGCTTGATGATAACAGCGTCATCGTTCTAGACAATGCACCGTATCACTCCCGCAAAGTTGAGAAAATTCCAACCACGGCAAGTAAAAAAATAGATATTCAAAATTGGTTGCGTGCGAAGGGAATCAACTTTGACGAGTCTTTATTAAAATTACAAC
This sequence comes from Anoplophora glabripennis, assembly GCF_000390285.2. Lineage (NCBI taxonomy): Eukaryota > Metazoa > Arthropoda > Insecta > Coleoptera > Cerambycidae > Anoplophora > Anoplophora glabripennis. The sequence goes on along the minus strand of NW_019416761.1, from coordinate 31,348 downwards.
TGTTGGCCATTGTAAAACAGCACAAATCGAAATATGAGAAGTTCATCGTCGACGAAATGGCTGAGATTCAGAACAAAATAGTACTCCGCTTGCCCCGTATCATTGTGAGCTTAATCCCATTGAGCTCATATGGGCAGATGCAAAAAACTTTGTGGCCGAACATAACAAAACTTACAAATTATCTGACGTCAAAATACATTTAATAATGCGTTACAGAACATTACACCGGAAAAATGGCAAAAATGTATTGGGCATGTAAAACAAAAAGTGGAAGTTGAAATGTGGAACCTGGATAATATTATTGAGACACAACCGACACAAGTAGAGCGTCTTATTATTAATATAGGTGATGACAATACTTCCAGTTCATCCGAATAGTTTCTTATTTTTTTTCAAATCGAGTTCTTTTTTACAATAGGGAATATTTTTAAGTTTTTAGAATTTATTATTAGATATTATTATTCAGTATATCTTTTGGATGTCTACTTTGGCAAATTACGAATTACAAAGTAAAATATTGTTGTTTTAATTTATTCATACCTAGTTAGTTTTAAGTCCGCCCCTGTTCAATTTTACGATTTATACTGAACACGTGAAACGTGCGTGTAATTGTTTATTTTCACTCTATGTTGAAAATGAAAATACTATAGTCTCACTTGCATGAAATGGTAAACGATGACTTTTTCCCAGCATATAAGTTTCACATACAAAATTCGGTTGAAAATTGTCTGAAAAGTCTACTCCATATACAAGTCCATTTTTCAACTTGTTTAAACTAGCAGTATTTACATATGCCAAGCGCTTATGCCACATAGTACACTGTTTATCTGCATTACTGAACCAAGCGGAAACATTAATTTGCTTTGGAAGTAAATCCAATTTAAATAAATTGTTTTCTAAAGTAGCTGTAGCTATAAGTTGATTTGCAGAATTATAAATCTTGGCACCTTCAGAGTTGAAAATAATAGTGTTGCCTTTGTTTACTATTTGGCTAACAGATAACAAATTCACCTTTAAATCTGAGACAAAATATACATCGTGCACTTTGATGTCTGATATTTTGTTTCTTCCAACTGACAGAGAAAGCTTGACATCACCAATAGATTCTGTATACATTTCTTCATTATTTGCAGTGGTGGCAGTCAATTTCGCAGACTTTCTTTCAGATTCTAGTGCATCTCGATTTCCTGTCCTATGAGCTGAACAACCAGAGTCTAAATACCACAAATTATTGTTTTTATGTTGCACCGAGAACACAGAGAATAATGCGGAGTCAACTTGCTTTGACCTCTTATCCATATTGTCCTTCTTTTCACATTGACTTGCAGTGTCCATACCTATTGCAATTAAAACAACGTACACCTTTTTTGTTTTTCTTTAGAGTAGACCACTTGTTCTTAATGGACTTTGAACTAGTAGCACCATACTTAGCCACTGACTTGTTTTCGGGATCCGTAACTACTGATATGTCTTGCAATAACTTGGTTTTGATTGAGTCTGCCGTCACTGAAGTACCTGAACTTTCAATGCCCATTATCATTGGCTTGTAACTTTCTGGAAGACCTACTAACAAAATCGTGCCTATCCATTCATCACTAACAGTCAGACCTATACTTGATAATTTATGTGCGGTGGTAATGATTGTATTTACATATTTTTCTACAGAATTACTATTTTCTAACGTAGTAGTTATTAAAACAAGCAATAACCAACACGTCTTGTAAGGCCTGAATCCTGAAAACAGCTTCCAAGTTATCACATGCTTCCTTGGCAGTTTTTGTACTTTGGACGTGGACATAATTTAGTGGATCAACAAGTAATAAAATTTTCGACCTGGCTTTAATTATTTTTTTATTGTCAGTTTCTGTACCTAGCACTGAATCCCACAGTTCTTCATGTTCCATATACGTATGTACAGCGAATTTCCATGAGTCGTAGTTTTCACGACCCTTGAGCTTTTCAATCGGCGGCAACTGATACGACATTTTTCCGTGTACAAGAACTTATGATGAAGAAATATCTAATTTTACCATATATCCAAACAATTCAGAAGGCGTGTGGGGTCTGTGCCCATAACCTTTTGCAATTAAATAATGATTCAGCAGGTAAAGCAACACTTTTTATTACTTTTAATTAAGCGCATACATGTCAAAACAACTGTCAAATTCAACAACCACTAGTCTAAAATTAATATTATTTCAAATTTCAACACTGCTGTCATCGTGTCTGACAGCTGTTGATTTCGGCCATCTTGGCGAGCTGCTCTTTGCCGTTGTGGTGGGAGTTAAAGTTGCCTTCGGTCCCGGTGGTGTCGCTGCTGCCGCTGCTGCCGCTGCGGCCCGGACTCAATCTTCTCGTTGTGCTTCCCGTCATGATGAGTGCGCGCGCACCTTGAGTTTCCGGTTCTGACGTAGCTCAAGCTCATCGTCGCTTCCTCCCGGCTTTCTTTTTGCGCTGCAACTTTTGTTAACTTTTCCAGCTCCTCCTCTTGACTTTCCTCGATCACTATGTCGAATATTTTTTCTCTTGCCATGCCGGTCACAAACTTCACTTTTAGCATATATGCAAGGTTTGCTACGAAATTGCAATTAACTGCCAATTTTCTTACACGTGCTGTCCACTCTTGCAGACTTTCTTGTGCTTCTTGCACTCACTCATTTCGTGGGACGCAAAACTGCTTGCTAAGAAGGCTTACGAGATCCTCGTAGGTCTTACTGGCTGGTAGATCCGGGAATGTCAAGTTTCTTTCTTAGAAGGGTATACATGTGCGTGCCTATCACACTTAACAAGTTTGCCACTTTCTCCTTCGAGTCACTAATCTTTGCAGAGGTAAACCATTGTTCTAATTGTTCGTGATATATAATCCAATCGTCGGTTTCTGAATTAAAAACGTTAAACTTTGGTCCCGACGTGGTCGACTACTTTTTGGTTGCCACTTACCGCACGATTTTTCTACACGTGTTTTTAATTCTCGTCGCCACTGTTATGTTTCAAGATGCGCGTCTTTTGTTCGTGTCGGGGTTCTAAATGCAATGAAACAACACCTCGAAAGTATTATACTTTATTGCACTCGTACACAGTCTTAATAGCCAATCAACCTCACGATATTGGATCGCCAAACCATACGTGCTACTTCCCAGATCGCTGACCCGACACCGTCTGATCGTCGAACTCGTGGCCAGCCAACATGGACTTCCGGTGAACTCCGCGCAGGTCTACACCGAGTACATCACACCATAACGTCACCTTGTTTTGTGAAAGCTTTTAGAGGATTCGTGACGAGACGTGGTCGACCTAAAATAATAATTTATAGTGACTGCGGTACGAATTTTGTAGGGACTGAGAATGCTCTATCGCAGTTAGACTGGGAAACCATTTTCAGATAAATCTCTACCCAACGGATAAAATGGAGGTTTAACTCACCTACCACGGCTTGGTGGGGCAGTTTCTGGGAGCGTTTGATCGGTATTATGAAGCAAATGTTGCGAAAGGCTTTACCTGATGGTGTAATGTAATGCACAAAATTTAAGAGATCAATTTCAGTGTTTACGTAGATCACTGGGATTTACTTCTAATTTATTTATGAATGAAAGTTTGATTATCTACTAGAGCCAAGAAACTGATATATATAATTCGTCATTGACGTCAGAAACCATAAGCGGAGACGGGTAAAGAAATTTTTAAGGCGTATCTGTATGTTCTATTGTATTCAAAAGAGAATTTATAATTTAAAAAATTAACAATTTAAACATTGCCGGACTATTTAGTTTATAAAATTGTAACGATCTAATTGCTCGTTACAGTTTTATTACATTGTTATACGGTAAGTATATCAGCTTCATAGTAGAACACCTTTAGTTAACCGTCAGTACCAGCATGCGTAGGTATGGTTGCCTAATTTTAATGCTAAATTCTTAATATGAATGTCAAATTAACAGTGGCGCTGTGGGAAAAAATGAAACTAACAACTAAGAGATCGGGTTTAGATTCGCGAAGACGCGGACGATTTTGTTGGTTAGGCTTGTGGAAATTTGGAAAATCAAAGTTAATCTCGGTCATCTATTGTTTTGATATTGATTTTTGTGTGATTAATTAAATTAAAGTTCATTATCATACCGTAAATTTCCATATTTCGTGCAGATACGTTGTTTTGGGTTTATTTGTTTTGTCGTATGTAATCACGAGTGTAAAGTTGGAGACAGATTTTTGGCCTGTGATTGTTACAGGTTTTTGCTGCTAAATTTCTCCTTGGTTCGTTGAATCAGAGTAATTTTGTTTGGAAGAGTCCAATAGCCGTTTAGACGAAATTTTAGGACCTTCACCTTTATGCACAGCTCAGGCAGGTAAGTTCTTACTAATTTTTCTTAAATTGTGAGGGCTTGCTTGTTTAGAGTAGTTGCATTTCCTGTGGTTTCTGGAAACACAGGGAATTCACCAGTGTCATTGTTACCATGAGTAGCCTATCTGCTGAAATCTAGCTGAAATATAGATTTTTGTTCATCCAACCGTCCCAACGCATATATATCTTTTTTTCTTGCTTTGTACCGCGATCGTTGTTGCTTTTTGTTTAAATTCGTTAGTATCGAATGTTCTAGAATTCTCAGTATACATACGTCATATCCGTTACAGCCATTTTGTAAACACACTTTTTATCGGGTCATTTAGTTCGCTGGGACTTCTTGAGCTCTTGATTACGGCATTCGACGGGATTTGCTCGTGGTAGATAGGTGGTACATAATGGTTGATGAACTTTGTGTGGAAGTTATCGTTAATGATTTCCGTATGGAATCCCTGCCGTCGCCGTCGAAAGGTGTCCTGCATGAATTATTGTATATTTTTTATTTTTGCAACCGGCACAGTCGTGGCCTCGACCCACTTTGTACATAACTCTGTGGCGATGATCAAGTATTTGTTGCCTCGCAATAATTGTGGGTGCGACTCATAATGTCCACATTTATTACTTGTCATGGCCTTTGCGGTGGTCGTGTACGCAGTCGTACACCGGCAGCAACGACACTTCGCATTGCTCCACAACTACTGTTGACGGACGCGTAATTACTTGCAGTACTCGTCCGTTACCACGATGGCTGGTCCACCGTCATCGCAACGTGTCACTGGCGTTGGCTTTCGTCTTCCGGGATGGTTGGCAAATGTATTGCTAGGGTCAAGGCGGCTAAGAGTGAGCGTCTCGACCAATCAAGACCTCTTTTATTCGTGGAATGCTTGATCGTTCCAACGGAATTTCCCATTGTCTAGTAAATTGCTGATTAGGGCGGCGATGAAACCATAAGACATACTCTCGTAGTCAGGCTAATAAAATGTTGTATGTTCTTTTGACTATTTGAAGTAGGGAACTTGAATATTCAGTATGTTACCGAATACATATCTATCTAAAGATCATCTAAGGTTGGCATGCTAATTATTCGATAGCTTGAGTATATAAGTATGTCATCAACGACATCACTAAAAATGTTAACACTATTCCATCGAATGTGCTGAAAGCAGTTTATGGCACCCTGACAGGTCCATCTGGATCTGCCAATATCCGCTTTTGAGATCTAGGTTACTAGAATATTTTGCCGGTCCAATCTCGTGCAGAATTTCCTGGAGGCCAGAGGTCCTCGTCCTCTATCTGGGTGTTGAGCTGCTGATAGTGAACACAGAAGTGTGGCTTCTCGCCCTTTTTTTTCACCAACACCACCGAAGAGCAGAAAGCAGATCGACTGCGGCGTATGACACCGGCCTGAAGCGTTTTTTCCACCTCGCCGTGGACGCACTGCTTCTTCTACTAAGAAGAATATTGGTATCATCTAAGCTTGAACGGACGGGAGGCTTTCAATGTGATGATATGTTGAATCAGCGCGGTCCTGGGTTGTTAACCCTTCTTGGATCTTTTCAACGAAGTCATTGCTGATTTTCTCGTAGTCTGTACGCCATGCTTCGACAAATTTGCGTCCATCAATAATACAAGTTCCAGGATATTTCGCCGTTGCCAGTAGACCGACTAGCGACACGTTTCTCCAAAGCATAAGCCACCCTGCTTAAGATTAATCCCGCATCCTCTGATACGATCCATTTCAAGGATAACTCCTCGCCCATATCGTCTAATAAATATGCTTGTTGGATGTCCAGGAAGATAGTCACCGGTATTCTTGCTATGAGACTTCTACCCTTGGCGAGGAGCACTTGTTGCGCTTTCTGCGGCAGCTCTCCTTCACAGATATCCGTATGCATAAACGAATCAGTCGCGCCGATAAGTGCTATAACCTGTTACTGCTAATACCCGACGGCAATCCGCGGTAATTTTTGAATGATTTTATTAACTTATAGTGAGCCGACTAAGCGAAGTTGACTCCCGGCTCACAGTTCCTCTGGCGTTTCGATTTCCCGACCGGTTGGCTCTGGGAGGGCAGGATTTCTGGGTACATATCCTTGTAATTCTCGACCCGTTAGTCGAAAGCCATAAGTTTCTCCACAGTAGTAATGTTCATACCGAGTAGATTCAGCCGTAGTTCAGGCTTAAATAACTCCTGCAGATTTTCGATAATGGCGATTTTCCTAGAGAACGACGTCTTCATTCTGCTGTCGACGTCCAAAGAGCGAGGCCTAGAGGCGCAGTATGGATGTCAGCGATCTATAGGAGAGTTATCTCTGGAACTCCTAGGAAGTCCGTTCAAAACAATGGTTGGAAGCTTTCCCTCGCAACTATTTCTTTACATGCAACACTTTTACGTTCTGAATTGGCAGGGAACAAGCACATAAGGGTAGCTCCGGAAACTCAGTGGTGTAGTGGGTTATTTTGAAACTTAAATTTGTATATTATCTTCAGCATATCTATTAAAAATTAGACATAGATTCGGTAAATATTACTTTGAATTTTGAGAAAAGAGGACAGTCAAATAAAATAAAGCAAATCTAAAAAATAATACAGGATGTTTAAAAAATTAACTTTTACAGCACTTAGATAGTTTGTACAGTATTTTAAACATGTATTTACATGAAAAAAATATTGAAGTGTTTCGAGGAGATGAGAGGCACTGTTTAGGAAATTAAATAGAGATCACTATATTACTGACAAGTAGCTGTGTCTAGGTTTAGATAATATGTATTTACCAATAAATTCCAAAACTCAAAATTTAAAATTTCAAAATTTATTTAGGTTTATTCGGCAAATAAAATAACTGTAAAAACTAAAATTTCAGCTACATAAGTAATACATTCAATTGGATTGATGAAATAACTAATTTGGTTGTTATAGGAATGAGGAAAGCAAGTTTATTCAGAGATAATGAGGCAGTCAATCTCGTACTCAATGCCTTGAATGCCTATGGTTAAGGTGATTTCTTCACAGGGTTCTGCATTGGTGGCGTCGCAGGCGATGAATATGGTCTTCTCGTGTCGGGTCTGGCTTGGAGGCTGTCAGGTTGACTCTTACCTACAAAATTTCGGTTGGCCCCGATGTCAACTAAAAATATCAAAAATATTAATAAACATAATGCTCTTAGGACTGTATAATTTTACTTGTATCAATAACTGACATATTTTTATTTGTTTTTTTTTAACAACAAAAAGTCTGCAACCAAACATACAGTCTTGCTTATTTAAAGTTACCTTCCCGATATAAGAATTTTCACTGGTTATAAAATCTGAAGACTTCAGTACTAGAGAAAGATTAATGCATTTCATAGAATTATGCCGATTTAAAATCTGAGACATATCTAATAATACTGGTGAGATTACATTAGTTCATTATCTGTTTTCTTAACTCATCATTTGCAAGCATCAGTTTGCTACATGGCGCTATGCCAATCCATTTATACATATTTTATAGATTTAATTAATGAATATTAATGCTGATTTTGTTTTGCGTCTCGATCTTCACCTGACATGCTTTAATCACGATGGGCGTCATTTGCGTGCGACTTGCAACTTGCTAGAGTAGGGCAACGCATAGTAACAGTTTAAGAGCAAATTCTTCATTATTAATAACAAAACCTAATAAAATAATAAAAAATAGACTACAAATATTACAACTTAAAAAGAGCTTCTTCATAGCAATAGTACAGATTGTCTATTAAATGTTAGATAATACTGGTATTATCAAAAAAAATTTTTGCAGCATAATAAACTTTATTTGTAATGTAACTTTTTATTTTATTTTTAAATTTATAGATTGTAATGAATTTACTATTGGGCTTTATTTAAGTTTAATGAATTAATTTTAAATTTCGATAATTATATCGAAAGATAATTTCGAGGGTCCTGTTATAAGAACCACAAATATGTCGTTCTGGAAGTTCATTTATATGGAAACAAAAGACAAATTTCTGTAATCCCCTCGATGTTCATCAGGCTTTTGGGAGATGCCACGTTATCCACGATTATTTATTCCATGTGCATTTTGTGTAATACATTATGCTTATGATATGATCGATTGGCCATATTTCACTTACTATTAAAGACATGCTTTTTAAATGTTATATCATTATAATCATTAGAAAATATTCTAATAGAATATGGGTAGGTATATAATGTCCCATTTCATAAATTTATATTAATTCTGATCTTCATTTTTAAATTGTATATTATTCAATTGTTTTTTTAATATTAAAAATTTAGAAAAACATCTGCAACTTGTAGTATTTTTCTTAAACAAGTTAATATTCGACATAGACAATCAGTAACGTATTATGGAATATTGACTATAATAGATATAGCCTGATTCACTTAAGTATGTCCACCATGTTCAAATTGAATGGGGCAAAAAGTAGACATTGTTAAAAGTCCTATATTATCAGAATATACATCGATTTAGAACAATTTTTGAGAAAAAAACAGCACCCATTTTTTATATGAAATGTATTGATAAAATTTTTAATTATGAATCCAACAATATAAAATATCATTTTATTTGAGCCAGCGGTTGTACTTTACAGTAACAATGTTTTTTTCAGAGCATATATCTACTATAATATAACAATTTAATTATTATGGATTATAAGAAGTCCAAAGCCAAGAGACCCAAATATCATTTGCGAAGGAATGCGGTGCGCTGAACACGGTCTTGTAGTCAAAATTCATGATTTGGACAAAATTTAGTAAAAAATTAGTTTTGATCCATATTTGGATCAGTTTTCACCTAAATAGCAGAGAAAATTTCATGAAATTATAATGTAGACTCTAAGAAAGACATAAATTACTTTTAAAGAAAAATAAAAATCTCCTTTCATAATTATTTCATATAAAAACTAAAACATTATCAGTCAAAATTAAACTAATACATTATAAACGAGAAGCATGTCAAGAAAATAAAGTTTAGGTTCGAAGTAGAAGCATGAAAGTAAAAGAAAAATGCCACAAGAAGGGCCAATTTAACAATTTTACGAATAACTAAATGTTAAATAATCTAGTGCAAAAGAAAATTCAAATATTATAGTATCAGAAAACACATAGGCTAGAAGTTTATTATAAAAATTTGTCATGCAGAATGTCATATAAAAATTTATTGTAAATTAGTTTAAGATGTATAAAATTTACTACGCAGTTATAAAATATAAGTTACGCCGTAAGTTAATTAAAATAAAATTCATCGCAATATTTGGGAGAAATTGCGCAGTTAGAAAATAATATCATGGATACGAGTGACCAATAAAAAATGGACAAATCAGAAGATTTACCTTGTACCGGAAAACAAAAGAGTATCGTTGGGAAGTAAACAAGTGGAAAAGAGAGGTTGGTCCGAGACACTGGTGAGGGGTGCATGTTGTCCTGTGGCTCCCGAAAATAACATCAAAAACCCAGGAAGCAATCCACTCAGACCCAACAGCCATCTTCAAAGAACGAGTACAGATGACAAACCACAACTAATGTGAGGTTAGAGTGACGATCGAAAATTCAGAAGCTGACAGAAATAAACGTCTAATCTTGACGATTAAGTTAGCGACCAAAAAAATATATATTGGGGATGTCGTCAATTGGTGGTTGAAAGAAAACTCTTATTTAACTTTGTGATGTACTTTCGAGGTTCGGTCTCAGACGCCGAACTAGTACAGTCACAGTCCGGGTTCACTCGGTGGAGAAGTGTTTTCCAAGGTTCGGGAATATTACAAGACTTGGTATCAATAAAACTTTTATTTTCCAAAATAAATTGCAGTCTGTAAATACATATAATATTAACAATAATACCCTACCCATATAAATAACAAAAACATCGGGATACCTATTGTCACGAAGGCAATACGGATGTCCTGACGGTGACAACGCCGAGTGTCGCGGAAAGACCTGCTAAACACCCGGAGTCGGCCGCGAGGTAGACGTCAGGTACCGCGGAAAGACCTGCTAAGTACCCGGAGTCGGAGTCCAGGTGTGTACCTTACCTTGAGCGCCGCGGAAGAGACCTGCTAAACGCTCTGGTTAGGACACCCAGAGGAGGGTTGAGTGCCGTGGAAAGACCTACTAAGCACTGCCTGGTGTAGGTGACTCCGTTGCTTTTATACAGAACGGCTGGTAGTGCCGTGTGCAACTTCAGCCGTTGAAACGGCGACTTCGTGGGCCGTGTGCAAAATCGCGGTGCGCCAAACAATTATAATACAGCGGGAGCAAAATAAAATAAGTTCATTACTAAAATATAAATGAAATCCCGAAAATAAAAAAAAGGTTCATTACATCCCCCCCTCTCTTCGTAAAAAAAA
>NW_019416761.1:0-18036 GCF_000390285.2 Anoplophora glabripennis | reverse complement strand
TTTTTAAAAAAATGTTGTAAAGTATTTTTAAATTTTTGTCCACTAGACTAGGATGGCTGATTCTTTGTATTCTTGTTTTCATTGCCAACACCAAATTTATTTTCATTTTTTTCGTATGTTTTGAGTAATAATTCATAAATTGTTGGCTACTAGTAGGTTTTATGTACCAATCTAGTATAATTGTGTTATTTAGTGTCCTAATTAATCTCGTATCGAGAAAAGGTACACTATTATCTGTTTCAGTTTCAATAGTGAACTGAATATGTTCATCATATCCATTAAAGATGTTTAAAGTATGTTGTATTTCATTTTTAGGTACAACACAGATTATGTCATCCACGTATTTCTTTAAAAAAGGCAGATTAAAATTCAATTTTGGTATACACTTATCCAATAAATCATCCATTACATATTGAGCCAAAATTGGACTGATATAAGCTCCCATAGGTGTACCACTAATTTGTTTATAAAATTCCTGATTAAAAATGAAAAAAGTTGAATCAAAAATAAATTCTACTATTTTTAAAAATTCCTCTATTGGTATCTCTGTGTGTAAACTTATCAAATCCCATCTTATCCTTATGCTTTCCATAACTAAATCTAAAGGTATGTTTGTAAACAATGATATAACATCTAAAAGGAAAAAGAAAATAAATAATTATCGAAAGCTCGGTTTAAGCTAAATAAGAGTTTTCTTTCAACCACCAATTGACGACATCCCCAATATATATTTTTTTTGGTCTATATATATATATACAGGGTAGCCCATCGAAAACGTACCGCAAGGCATTACAGGGTAGTAATGAACTTTTCGGCAAAATCCAAAAACAGGTAAAGTTTGCTTCTGAGGGGGACAACTTTTGGCGCAAAAAGCATAGCAAAATCTTCAACCCCCTAAGTGGGGGTGCCATCCCCCAAATTTTTTTAAATGGGAATGGGGGTCAAGTGGGGGGTCATTAGAAAGGGCTTTTAATTCTCTATACATCGATTCTTACTTTTTGAAAATCGATCCATTATTTTAGAAAATATGCAGCTTTGAAAATACGAACAATATTTTTGACGAGAAATGCGAAAATCGATTTAATTTTACTTCAAAACTTACGGTATTAGCTTGGTAAATTCCTTCAAAAGAATTCGCTTTTTTTTTTCTGATTTGCGAATTCTTTAGCCTGATTTTGGTGAGCAAAAAATTGTCCGCTTTTTGTTTCGTATTTAGATAGGCCACAAGAAGTTGCTAGATAACTGTCTTGTGACTTGTAGTTGAAGAGTACCAATACTGCCGAGTCTTTTAAATTGATTAATTATGGTGTACTCAATTCCAGAAAGAGTAGAAATTATTGAGCTTTTTTTCAAAAACAATGAATGCGGAAATCGGGTCGCCGAACTGTTCAACCAACGGCATCCTGAGAAACATGCGTCTGGAAAAATTGTTCGCGAATTGGTGGCCAAATTTCGCGAAACTGGCTCCGTTCATAACAAAAAGAGGCAGGTTGAAAATCCGGTACTAAATGAACCTACGGAAATAGCGGTATTGGGGCAAGTGGCAATGGATAGTACGCTGAGTACAATGCAATTGGCTACTGCGACAGGAGTGAGTCGTACAAGTGTCCAACGAATATTAAAAAAATACAAATTCCATCCTTATAAGATTCGGCTAGTGCAAGAGCTAAATGAAGACGATTTTGATCGTCGTTTGCAATTTTGCGAAATAATGACTGAACGAGCGATAAACGATAATTTCCTCTTTAATGTGTGTTTTTCGGACGAGTGTACGTTCTTCTTGAATGGTTTAGTGAATCGCCATAATTGTCGTTACTGGGCTGATACCAATCCAAGGATTTTCCATGAGACACACTCCCAACACCCCCAGAAGTTGAATGTATGGGCAGGTATTTTTGGAAATTCCATTGTAGGTCCTTTTTTCCTTCCTGGAAATTTGACAGGCGATATGTACTTGGATTTACTACAAAATGTCATCGACCCAGCTCTAACAAATATCATAGAGGACGACCCTGCTTACAATGAACACGAACTGATTTTCCAGCAAGACGGAGCTCCTCCACATTACTCGCTCAATGTGCGCAATTACCTAAATGAGACGTTTCCAGGACGCTGGATAGGACGAAGAGGTGCAATTGAGTGGCCCCCTCGGTCACCCGACTTAAATCCTTTAGATTTCTTTCTCTGGGGGCACATTAAAAGCAAAGTTTACAGCACTCCACCTGATACCTTGGAAGATCTGCGAGGACGAATCATTAATGTATGTCGCGAAGTAACACCGCAAGTGCTCCAGAATGTTCGACAACGGTTTGAAGACAACCTGTATCATTGTATGCAAGTTGGCGGACAACATTTTCAGCATTTACTTGACTAATACCGTAAGTTTTGAAGTAAAATTAAATCGATTTTCGCATTTCTCGTCAAAAATATTGTTCGTATTTTCAAAGCTGCATATTTTCTAAAATAATGAATCGATTTTCAAAAAGTAAGAATCGATGTATAGAGAATTAAAAGCCCTTTCTAATGACCCCCCACTTGACCCCCATTCCCATTTGAAAAAATTTAGGGGATAGCACCCCCACTTAGGGGGTTGAAGATTTTGGTATGCTTTTTGAGCCAAAAGTTGACCCCCTCAGAAACAAATTTGACCTGTTTTTGGATTTTGCCGAAAAGTTCTTTACTACCCTGTAATGAGTTGCGGTACGTTTTCAATGGGCTACCCTGTATATATTGCTGGATTTGTAATAAAGAATTTTATCTAAATATATTAATAAATATAAAGTACAACCTAAATTTCCACCAAACCAAAACTTAAACAAATAATAATTGACTATCATGGAAATAATTCTGGTATGTCTCTGTCATATAATTGTTTTCTTCAATCATATTTTTAAATGAATAGCTTTTTTGTTTGAACATTCTGATTTCGCAGGATTTTTTATATTTTCCAATTCAAGTACCCCGTTGGAAAGAAATTAATCTTAATAGAAAATTATTATTATTTACAATTACAAAGTCATTCAAAAAACAAAACAATGATATTTTCATAAAATCCCATTTGTCTATCGTTTATGGTGGTACAATTTCTCTATAATTTAACTGACGTTGGGAAAAGTCTTAAGTGAATCGAGCTGTATAAGCATTCATTATTTATAATGATTTATTAAAAATTTCAGTGTTGAAATGTCCCAATATTTCTTTACCAGAGCATGGATATTTTGTAAAGAAGAGAGAATGTATCAATGTGTTCAATAGTGCTTGTGGAATTAGATGTGAAGTAGGCTATACTTTAGTAGGTAGCAGTATTCGATTATGTCAGCTAAATGCCTCGTGGAGTGGAAATGAACCCACTTGTGAAGGTATGAACATATTATGTGTACACCATGTTTGAGGCTCGAAAATGTTATTAATTTATAATCATTAAAACAAAAACTATAATAAATTGAACACAAACACTATAATAACAGTTCCAATACCAGAAGAATTAAATATATTTACATAGGTTTAAATATGAAATTGATTTTGGTAAATTGAAAACAACACGTCGGACAGCAAAACTAACATTTCGATAAAAAATTCAAAATAACTTATTTGAGGTTAGAGAAATTGCATTTCAATTATGTATTTTATGTGCCCCCACCCCCAAATAGCCGCTTAGAAGCTTGCGAAAAAAGCCTTAGAGGCATCATTCTTATTAATAAGTGTCGAATAATCATCACCATAGACATCATTATCGGTGTCGCCGTCGTCGTCATCTGAATATACTGGGTGTTTACTAAAGAATTGGCCATAGATTAGCTTCTTTGGATGAAAATAAGGTGATTTAAATCAACTTACCTTAGTTCCATCTTGCTTCCTTAAGAAGTTATAGGCCCGAGAATGTAATTTTTTCATTTCACTTTTTACGATTTTATTTATTATTGCGTAAATTTTGGAAAAGTAGGTTTTTATGTTATACACACGAATATTTGCTTGTTTTTTGCAATAAATATATAGGGCGTTTTGAGCGCGCTTGCCACTACATTGTTACTATACCGTAAAGTGGGGTTACTTTGCTCCATTTTATGTAAGAAATACTAAAAACTCCCTGAAAAAAATTGATTATATGCTAATAAATGTTTCATATTCGGACTGGGCAAACATATAGGATGAAATATGCATCTTGTACTACTAATTAAACTGAAAACAATGTCTAACTATTTTTTTTTATTAATTTTTTGTGGAGCAAAGTATACTAATGGGCGGGGTTACTTTGCGCCACTGAGAAAAGTAAGCTGTAGTTCATGCTGTAACAAAAGTGGGGTAAAGTAAACTCGGTCGTTGGTAGACATTTCTCCGACGCTTATAATGATATATACAAAGTTGCAAGAATATTTTTTTTATTATTTTATTTTACAAAAATAAAAAGCACGCTCTAAAATGTTACAAAAAATTAAATAAACATTCTGAAATAAGATAAAATAATGAAAAAACTGCAGGAGGATACTCATTTAACACCACCATGTTTTTAACTCCGGGACTTCAAAAAATCCTCTTTTGGAAATTTGTACTGGTGGTTTTATAGACACCAATACGTCGTCCCATGCATAAACAATTTGGTCACATTTTTGCGACCATTTTCATGCCTTTAAAGATTTTTGCATTGCATTTATCCACTAAAAAACCGTGGAGCAAAGTATCCCCATAAATAACAAAAAATGCACGTGTTTCACGAAATATTTTTTTGCTGAAATTCTTAATGATAACCGCTAAATATTTTTATAGCAGAGCAATGACGGTACACTATAGATCTAATAAGCAAATTCTTACTATTTTGTATCTAATAATAACTTCACTACAGCAAGATTTTACGGAGCGAAAATATCGTCACTTTTCAATGCACAAATGTAATTTGAAGTGACGTATTTGTCTTTGGGCGGCAACAATGCTTTTGCACTGCTAATCACGGCAACATAAGTCATTATCAATACCCTGATGTTAATTGGATTGAATATACATTACTGTTATGTGAACCAATTAAATTAAACATTTTCCGCTTGTGTGGCAAAGTATCCCCTTAGGGCGCAAAGTAACCCCACTTTACGGTACTACAACATTTAAAAATAACAAAATAAAACATAATCATTTAGACCTAATGGTAATAGAAAAAACAATTTTTCTTTTAAATTAGTTTTCGAAATGTCCTCAATTTGCTTCAATGTACTTTTGACATCTTATTAAGAAATTTCTTCTAATTGTTAAGAATGTGAATGGAAGGATATGCTTAATAACATTTGCTGCTGTCAATATTCTTTGCCACAATTCATTTCTGGTATTAAAAGTAAGACTAGAATATACCATAGTTTTAACACATCCCCATAAATAGAAATCCAGAGGATTCAAATCTGGACTTCGTGGAGGCCATGAATGTTCACTCTCTCGTTAAAACCACCAACGGGAGAACACATTATTTAAACGATTTCTTACTGCTAAAGTAAAATGAGCAGCGTGCCTCCTCTAAGTACCACATACCAGGGGCGTCGCTAGCCAATGGGCTAGGGGGGGGGGGGACTGGGCGGCAAGATAAGAGAGAAGATGGGAGAAATATAAATTATAGGTACAATAGTAGATACAGTGAATTACTTTTTTTAGAAATATTTTTAATAAAACTTTTTTAATATTTTATATTTTATTTTGATTGCGATAGATAAAAATTATTATTTTTTAATTTAAAATTCCAGAGCAAAATTTTTAAAATATGGAAATTTATTACTTTTTAACATAAAATTTTTAAATTCTTTATATAATATACTTTAAAAAAAAATAAAGTAGTGTATTCATTTTCAAAATTAAAGTTTAATAAAATATTTTATAAAAAATTTTCAATCTAATATTTTCTTAGCTGAAGAAAATTTTTGTACGTTTTTCGAATTTCTAGAGGGGGCAGCTGGGCCCCCTGACCCAACCCCCCCCCCCCCTTNAAATTAAATAAACACTGAAACTGCCACTACCCTCATTCTACATAGGTTTTCAGCAAATTGAACCACGAACAATCACAAATGAACTCAATTAGCAACATGGTGACTAATATTTGACAAAGTATCCATGACTACATCGATATATCCTACTTACCTATTTGCTTTATTATCCAATCTGGTTTCAATAATTTCAAAGCACAAATTAATAATTAAATGGGGGGTTACGGTCGGAGAAAAAATAGCATTTTTTGATTCTAATATAATAATATACTATATTATATTAATCGTTTTTTGAATGCATCAATATTGGGGAATTTTATCACAACTTGGCAACAGTGCGACTCGAATCACTTGACCTAATTCTAGAACGTTTGACTAGCGCGAGAAAGCCTTCTTTTTATAGTGTGTGACTAAAAATCCAAAGGTAAACAATTACCTATTTTATGAAAATTAATAGAATTGGGAAAAAAGCAATGATTTTTTTTGAAATTTTATTTTTGAAAAGCAGAAATAATGAATTTCTTAGTACTCAAGGGCGTCGCCAGCCAATGGGTTAGGGAGCGGGAAGGGGTCAAGATAAGATAGAGGATGGGAGAAACATAAATTATAGGTTACAGTTAATTTTTTTTTTAAATATTTTTTTAATAAAATTCCAGAGCTAAATTTTTCAAATATAGAAATGTATAACTTTTTAACATACAATTTTATATTTTTAAATTGTTTTGTCAACAAACATTTATACTAATTTATTACAATTGTTTTTTAAAAAAATTAAGTAGTGTATTAATTTTCAAAATTAAAGTTTAAGTAAATAAAATATTTTATTAAAAATTTCCAATTTAATATTTTTTAGCTTAAGAAAATTTTTGTACCCCACTGCCCCCCCCCCTTGGCGACGCCCTTGCCACATACTAGCTCTAATATTTCAAAGAACATGCTAGAGGAAGACTACACCCAAACGGATGTAATTGTTGTTCGTGTATAATGTTAAACACAGGTCGCTGACCTAATCCTACGTTAGCGGATATATGGCGGATACTTGTGGTTGGGTCATCTTCAACAAATTCCAATACAAATTTCTCCTGCTGAACAGTTCGAATCACAGGTCGCCATGACATCACTTTGGGCGAAAATTTCCAATTTCCCTTAATCTGCTAAACAGACGTGAAAACTATTTTCGGTTGGGCTATCTACGATGAGAGTAAACATCTGCGTAACTTCTTGCCGTAGCGCGTGCACTAAAACCTTGTTGGGCATAAACTGATATCATATCGGGAATTTCACTGTTTGAGTTAATAAGTTGTTTAATGCAATTGTAGAAGAATACCAGATTTTATCGCACAAGAATCTAATGCCTTTATGCAAAACTTCCACTGGATTTGACACTATAAGGACAGCTACATCAATCAAATGCTGTTTTAAAATAACTAATAATTTTCGATCTTTAAAAAAATATATAGAGGAAACAATGTAATGGCAAGAGCTCTCGAAATGCCCTGTATATTTATCGCAAAAACAAGCAGATATTCGTGTTTATAACATAAGAAATCTTACTTTTCCAAAATTTGAGGTAAAATTATACAAACAATAAATAAATTATATTATCGTAAAAGAAGTGAATCAAACATTTTATATAGTTGAGTTTTTGGAAGTGTTGAATATGTCAGTATACAGGGTGTTTCTAAAATAGGGTTCCAAACTTCTGCTGCGTTTATATCTCATTAAAATAAGCCAAAAAGTTCCTATTAACCTGTGCCCTAAAACGCACCCTTAGGAAGTTATATGCCCTTAAAAGGGCTCAAACAAAACTGTTTTTTTTCTGTTATTGACAAAACGGTCGCAAATAAATAGAAAAAAATGTATGGGTCTTACATAACTTTTTACATTAAACAACATGGGCTACTCCGTTTTTCGACATGCAAATCATATGCGTCCCATTTAGGTTGGTGAGGGGGTTTTCGGTCCGCAATTTTTTTTAATTTCTATTTTTTTACAATTTTGTCTACAGATTTATAAAATCTTAACAATTTTACGTAAAAAATATTATCTTTGTCCAAATCGATATTTCCAATAGTTTTCGAGTAAATTGAGTTTGAAAATTAC
Organism: Anoplophora glabripennis; assembly: GCF_000390285.2. Taxonomy (NCBI): domain Eukaryota; kingdom Metazoa; phylum Arthropoda; class Insecta; order Coleoptera; family Cerambycidae; genus Anoplophora; species Anoplophora glabripennis. The sequence goes on along the minus strand of NW_019416761.1, from coordinate 9,976 downwards.
TCTGCTCTTTAAGTTATTTGGCCAAAAATTATAAAAATCTGTTTACCATGGCAAATAAAAGACTGACGTTGCCACAACGCTTAACAATTTAAGTTATTGATAAACTGTCAATTGAGCTTTGCAGTGTTTAATTAGTAAAAGTGGTGAGTGGAAAATTTAAATTTTATTTGAGCCCTTTTAAGGGCATATAACTTCCTAAGGGTGCGTTTTAGGGCACATGTTAATAGGGACTTTTTGGCTTATTTTAATGAGTTATAAACGCAGCAGAAGTTTGGGACCCTATTTTAGAAACACCCTGTATATCCTAATTGATAGATATTTACCAACATAACTGTGTTTAATGTCGATAACGAAATTGTACCAAGGTAATTTGTTCTAAATCAATATATTTTCATCTAAAGAAGTTTATAGATACACTGTATATGAAGAAATAAAGTTGGACTTTTGGACAGTTAATTACGTTTTTCTTAAACTTTTAGGTAAAATAAAATTTTGCATTGTATTTTGACATTTTTGTAAAAACCTAATCTCAAAGAAGTTATGTCATCGCGAGAAGTCGTAGTTAGCGACCTCTGGCAGATGATTAAAAACTAACAGTACTGACGTATTAGTAACTCCATCTAGTGCTATAGTACCAAAAGTCAGACATTATATTATTTTTTGGAAAATATTTTGTTAAAATTTGATTTAAAAAAATTATCAGACACCTTTTATCTCAAATATAAAAAACATAAGCACTTGGTCCATAGGTCCTAGGTCCATATTTTTTGACGTTCTATTACCTTCAAAATATATGTACAGGGTTAGTCACTATAATCTGACAACTAATTGTGAGTTTATTATTGAAATTACAACAAAGTATTTAATACAAAAGTTTTAGTTTTTTTATGAATTTTTAGAATACAATATTAGAAAAAACACTTGAATAATGGAAATCATTAAATTAGAGATTTTTTTTAATGAAACACCTTGTAGATCAGTGCCTACTTAGCTTCGTTAAATTTTTCTCTTTTCAAAAATATACCTATAATGTGTTACTGTATGATTCAGGACTTTTCGACATATTTCAGTTTAAAACTATTTTTGAAAAAACAGGAGGTAAGTTTATGTCTGACGGATCGCTGTGGCTATGGACGAGGCACGCGGAACAAACAAATGACTTTGACAGAAGTTTATTTATCATCATTTATTTATTATCATTAATTTTTTATTTGAGCGACGCTTTAGAGAAACAAAATTTCTTGGAAAACAGAAACGAAGAATTATTCCAAATGAAGAATTAGAACTAACTATATTACTATATTTTCAAACTGAGCAAATATTCATTCGAGGTTTACTATAGTAAATTCAAACATTAAATTATTGTAGAAAGTACACAAGAGTCCCCAGTAAACGATTCAATATAGTTAGAGATAATTCAAAAGTAAAATTATTATAACTTATAACGATACATAAATATAAATACCGCCCCTATAAAACTATGCCGTTCCAAAAAGTCATCCAAAATAAAAAAAATCAGCGATTAGAGTACTGCAGAGAAATGCTGCGCTTGAAAAATGGCGACCTAAACTATTTTGAAAAGATTTTATGGACTGATGAGGCGACTTTTGCAACAACTGGTATTTATAATAGAAAAAATACTCATCGTTTAGTGTTTGGTGGGGTATATTGGGAAATAAAATCATTGGCCCACTATTTTATGAAGGTGCTTTGACTGGGGAAAGATACCTGCATTTTCTTGAAAATCAAATAGAAAACAAATTGGAAGACCTGCCGCTGATCTACTATACCCATTTAATTTGGTACTTGGCACCAAGACGGAGTGCCTCCGCATAGAACCAAAGCAGTACGAAATTGTTTAAATAATAGGTTTGATTTGTGGATTTATAAAGGAGGAAATATTCAATGGCCTTCAAATAGCCCAGACCTTACCCTCTTGAACAGTGTTCTGTGGGGTTTCTTAAAAAACGAGGTTTATAAGGAAACTAGTGTATACTTAGATGAACTAAGACATAAAGTTGATCAATGTATAGAAAATTTAAGTGAATTTAATTTCATACTAAATGCAGTTCTAAGCTCTAAGTGCATCAATAATAATGGCGGTCGCATTGAGCATATATGACCATTTGTGTTTTAGTTGGTTTTTATTAATTAAGTATTAAAATTCTGTAAAAGTTAAGACTTGTTAAAGTAAAGAATTATTTTTATTATTATCGTAAAATAAACGGATAACTTTTTAAATTTTTCGTTCTCACTAAACATTATTTCTCTGTTAAAATAGTTTGTTATAGGAAATAAATTAATGATGATAAATAAACTTCTGTCAAAGTTGTTTGTTCCGCGTGGCTCGTCCATAGCCACTGCGATCCGTCACACATAAATTTCCCTCCTGTTTTTTTCAAAAATAGTTTTAAACTGAATATGTCATAAAGTCCTGAATCCAAAAGTAACATATTATATAGTTTTGAAAAGAGAACGATTTAACGAAGCTAGGTATGCACTAATATATAGAATGTTTCATTTAAAAAACATTCTATAATTTAGTGATTTCCATTATTCAATTGTTTTTTCTAATACTGTATTATAAAAATTCATAAAAACTTTTTTGTAATTTCAATAATAAACTCACAATTAGTTGTCAGATTATAGTAACTAACCCTGTACAGTATGTCCGCGGATTGAGTTTAAAAGTGGACAAAATACGAAAAAAAGGCATTCTTGATAAAAGTCTTTGCTTGTTTAGAAAATGCGAATCACCACGACGAACTTCAATTTTGTTGTACAGGGTGGGTCAAAAACGCAAAAATGTTATTTTGCGTAAAGAGTAAACATACCTTATTTTTCAAGATAAGAAAAAAATTCATTCTTAATTAAAGTTTTTGCTTGAAAAATGAATAAGAGTCATGTTATCAAAGGGACATACTTCTCATTATATCTATTTTATTGAAGTAATTGCATATTTAATGTAAAATAAAGCACAAGCTTTTTATAATAAAATGATATGGGGATGGTCATGTCGCTGCCTATGGAATAATTTAGCGAACAATTTGTAGGAATCCCAATAAGTCGGATGGCAATCTGCAAGATAATAAAAAAGTTTCAAAGAACTGGTTCGGTTTTAAACTTCAAAATGAAGAAGAAATATGACCATATCGATGCTACCAGAGCTTTGGTTCTGCAGTCATTTAGAGAAACTCCTGAAATATTGATTTTTATAAGTTTATTATGTTTTCTGATGAATTTTCTACTAATAGAACAGTAACACACGAAGATAATATTTCACAAAAGTTGGTGCGCGATATCTGTCCATGGCATTATAGGTCCATATTTTTACAATAACACCTGCAATAGAATATCATGCTTAGAAATGCTTGATACATTTTTTAGCGATGAACTCGAAAATTTACCATTAAATTTTCACCAAAAAATGTATTTTCAACAGGATGGTTATCCAGCACATTGTGCTCGTGAGGTAGAAAATGGTTTAACTATAGACTTGATCCAAGATGGATTGGTAGAAATGGTCCAATTTTGTGGTCCCCAAGGAGCCCTAACTTAACTATGGCCGATATGGGACCGTTTAAAACAAATTGTTCATGTTACTCCAATACCAAGTACGGACTACCGACCGACCAAACGTCGGAATAAACCCATTATTAGTTTTAATGAAAACTTAACAACAAAAATGGCTACAAATAAATCCTTTTTACATATGTTCAATCTTCATCCAGATTTTAACCCGGATGAACTTTCAGAAATCTTGAAGCCTAAGTTCCCAGAAGTAATCTGTGGCAAAATTAATTCCAGATATCCACAATATTACTCGTCATTTAAAGTTACTATTAACGCCAGTAACTTTGAAACTGCATTTAATTCTGACTTGTGGCCCAAGGGAGCTAAAGATAAATCAGTTTTTTCAGCAGAGGACGAGAAGAGCTCAAGAGAAATAATAAAAATTCACAGAAACCCTATCGTTGAAAAGCTGGATTGCCAGTCGGCTAATGCTGCTCCTGAACCTACTAATTGGTCTGAGGAAAATCAAAACGCTGTTCTCACCATAATGGAATTGAATCCGCAGTGCATCACCAATAAAATTAATGATCTGGAAGTTATTGTGCATGATCAAAGGCCAGATGTTATAAGTGATGTGGAGCACTGGTGTACCCTCGATAATGTTGAACTGATGGTTATTCCTGGTTATCAGTTGGTTACACATTACGTAGAACTCAATTTGTTAATGCTATGCATTAACAAAGGGTATGCTAGCTAGGAAACTCTGTTGAAATTCACTGTGAATGTGCGGGGGTTAAATTAAAAGTAGGTAATGTGTTTGCATACTTAGTGTCTACCGCTCCCCAGGGGGTAATTTGGATCTATTTTATAAAAGTTTTTACCTTATTCTTGAAAATGTAAACATGCAAGTCATGACGTTGTCCTCTGTGTTGACTTAAACATTAATTATCTCGAAAACTCAGTGCAAAAATTTCTCTCATGAATTTTTAACTTGTTACAACTTGCAAGTTACCTCCTTAACTCCAACAAGAGTTTTTACCAATAAAAATGGTCATACAAGTTTTTCAAAAGTAGATTATATCCTGACAAACATGAATAAATCCTGTTGCGTAACTAATATTTTTGATGCTTGTTTCAGTGACCACATAGTTCTAATTCTGAGTTATTATTTTGCTGACAATTCTCTTAAGATAGCAAAACTATATTACCGTCAATACTCTTGAGCAATTTTTTAAGGCATTATTAAACACTGACTTCAATGAAATGTATGTAGCCGACGATGTTGACTTTGCCCTAAGAAGTTTTATTAATATATTTAATTTTGTCCTTGATAGGTGTTGCCTTTTAATAAAATACAAACCCAGACCTCACAATAATATTAAATCTGGTTGGATAACTCGAGAAATTATTCAGGCCGATATGAATCCTTATTATTATTTGGCTGTGTAATGCGATCGGCGATTTGGAGTCACACTTTATTTATAAAAATGCAAAAAAGAAGTACACTGCACTACTAAAAAGTAGTAGACGTAATTTCTTTAAGAACTTAATTGATAAATCTAACAACAAAACAAAAACCATTTGGAATATACTCAATAGAGAAATTAGGAGAAAAAATCTACATTGAGGGGAGTTTGGAGCACGACTCACAAAAAGCGGCTTCTGCTTTTGGCAATTACTTTGCAAATATAACTAAGAAGACTCTAACTTAGTTTTACGGCAAGTTTAGACCCACTGCTTGGTTTCTAATATGTTTCATTTAACATTTTTCTTTACACCTGTTCAGCCACAAGAAGTTGAACACTCAATTAAACAATTAAATAATAAAAATTCTACAGGTCTGGATAATATCTCTGGGAGAATTATAAAATCTGGCTATTCTGTTTTAGCCAGATATATTGTTTACATAATTAATTTATCGATTAGCAGCAGTAAATTTCCAACTATCTTGAAAATTGGAACTGTTTTACCTATTTATAAGAAGGGTGACGCTGAAAACATAGCGAATTACAGACCGATTACGATTTTAAATGTGATATCAAAAACCATTGAGAGTTGTTTATAATCGAATTTTAGATTTTTTGGATAAGTTTAAAATTGTAAGTAATTACCAACATGGCTTTAGGGCTGGAAGTTCGACGCAATCGGCTGCATGCAATTTATTAGATGACATTTATTACAGCTAGATGTAGGTAAACAGGTGACGGGACTTTTCTTTGATCTGTCACGTGCCTTTGATTGTCTGAATATCAAATTTATTGAAAGTAAACTGTACAACTTGGGATTTCGAGGGATCTTCCTGGAGTGGTTTGTCGATCATCTTTCACATAGGAAAATGTTCGTTAAATTTAAGTCTGAGATGTACGATGTAGATAAAGGGGTACCGCAGGGTTCCGTGTTGGGGCCTCTAATTTTTCTATTATTTGTAAACGACTTGCCCCTTCATATAACCGCAAGCGTTTCAACTATTTTTGCTGACGATACATCGCTGGTGGTTACTGCTGGTACCCGGCAGGGACACCAACTGTCAACTAAAAGTTTGGTGCAATGCTTCACCAATTGGTGGCTTGATAGTTAATATAGATAAAACCGAATGTATTTATTTCCACTCATACACAATGCCGGTAGCCCCATTAAATTTTACCGTTTGTAACAATTCGATAACTTCAAAAAAATGCACCAGATTTTTGGGAGTGTATATTGACGACAATTTAAGATGGTCGGATCATATATCCTTATTAATTAAAAAGCTTAAATCAGTCGTACAATGCGTTATTAAAATCACTGCCAGTAATTTCATTGTTAACTATTTATTACAGCCTGGTTTATAATCTGCTTACTAATAATGTAGTGTTGTGGGGTTGTGCCACTGACACTGTTAGATTATTTAGGTCGCAGAAAAAAATTGTCAAAATTATTTTCAATCTCTCTCTTAGGGACTCTTGCAGGCCGGTTTTCATTAATAATAAAATTATGAGTTTCCCCTGCATTTATATATTTCGTTCTTTATTATACATCAAAGAAAATTTGAACAAATATCTTCATAGTTTGTCTCTGCATCATTATACAACAAGGAATCCCAATTTGATATTACCGAAGCATAGAACTCATAAATTCGAAAAATCAATTTCATATGCGGGTATTAAGATGTATAATCATCTTCCTAATTGTTCTAAAAACTTATGTATTACATTTTAAACGCAATGTCAAGGATCTGTTATTATGTAAATGTTATTATACCTTAGATGAATATTATTTAGATAAGGATCTTTTGACGGAGTAACCGTTGCACTCCATGCTATTGTTGCTATTATTGGATAATTTGTAATTATGTTCTTTTTTTTTAATATCATGTTATATCAAACTACTGAAAACAAAACTGTTTTTCAGTGAAAACCTGTCCACAGCTGTCAGTTCCAAAATTTGGGAAAATAAAATGTAAACATGCAGATTTGGATAGAGAATACAACAGAAATTATAAACAGTTGCCAGTTGATACTGTGTGTACCTTTGAGTGTGAAAAGGGCAGAGTATTAATTGGTTCTAAGAAGAGAACCTGCTTACCTTTGTCGACGTGGGATGGTTTAAAAACTTCTTGCAAAGGTAAATACGCCAGATAATTCCTTTCTGAAAATATAATTATAGGTTGTTTTTTATTTTATAAGAATTTCAGGATTTAGTGTATAAAGTTTATGCGAATATAGAGCGAGCAAAGTTTCCTAAGGGGACTTCAATTATTTAAACTGTTTATTTAAATCTGATAAGGTATACAAGTATATATACAATGTCCTCAACAATATCGGTCTCTCGTGATCAGATCGATTTTGATACTAGGCTAATTTAATTATCTTAAGTTGGTGTTTAAGAAATTTAAGATCAATTGTCAATCCAGGTGCGTTGATAACTTTTCACTAGTATATGCCTGCTATTTGATGAATTTAAAAATATAACAGAATTACTGTGTTAATTTGCAAATTAATCTTTGTCTGATTAGTTGATAAACTAATTCTTTTCAGATCTATGTAAATTCTTGGCTTTTTAAGTAAGTTATACGAATATTTTAAAGTTATGTTTTATTTGTTTGTTAAACGTCATTTACAGTGAATCGAATGTATTTATTTTAATGGCAGATTTTTACTCTAAATCCAGCCTACTTACTATTTACAGTCCTGCATTTTTTCAAGCTTTATAATAGCTGTTTTACATTGACAATTTATTGATCAATTAATTCATGAAGTCGCTTCATCAAGAAATTGGACAAGTGAAATGCACCAAATCTGCTGTCAAATAACTTCATAAATTTATTCATCAAGTTCTTGACAATTAGAGCATGTTCTGATTTTCGTCAATTTCTTCGTGAAGTTTAGAAGTACCAACCCAACAGATTTCCAGCCTCAGATCAGTAATGAGGTTATGTTATTGGAATATGTAAATAATTGTGTGGCGTCGTACTAGTTTTGCATTGTTTTTACTGATTTGTTACTTACAAAAACTAATATTTATATAATATGTGTCAGAACGGTACCGCTGTATCACTACAATTATGAATGGAAAGGTGACATTTTTGAAATTTATTTGCTTCTTTGATTCATCGGTAGAACTGATTCATACGTCAAAAAACTTGACAAAGTCTGTAGCAGTGTAAAACCACACTGTTTACCAATAAATTCGTGAATTAATTCATGAAGAACTTCGTCAATTTATTCATGAGTCAATGTAAAACAGCTATTAGGCGCAAATACGCATATCATTTTTAAAAGTCACAAATTAATTCTTATTAAAAGATATTATTCCATGGGTAAGTCAACAAGCAGATCTACTGTTTTACTGTTTAACAAATGGTGTGAATTCATAAGAAACTTTTTTCAAATCAGGTACTGCCATAAACTTAATATATGTAGTATTTAACTCAGAAAGATTAAAAATTTTCCCAAAATGATTTAAAATATATTTAACATTTTGCTATTTCTCCAATGTTTAATTTTTATTTATCATGTATGTGTCAGTTGATCCTTGCAAGGCATTAAAGAAGCAGCTGGTTTCAATTGTTGAGGATTAACGTCTACCTGGTTATAACCAACAATGTCATTGGCTTAATGATGATTTAAACTGTGACAATTTATTAGACTTAAAAAAAATCCACATTACTTTATGAGGTTATGTGTGTGGCAGATTCAAGTAGACGACTTACAGCCTCAATTTTTTCCGAGTAGGTAGTAATAAATAGAAAATGGAAACATTTTACCGTAAGTCAAGTAAGTCAGTGCATGACGATGAATTGCAACACAAATAAGTTTGCGTTTCTGACCCAGGCAGAGCTGCGTGAGAGTAAGAAAGAACGCATTCAGCCAGAAGGAATAAGCTAAGGCATAACGAGTAGTATAGCTGTGGAGGTTCTGGCTCACTTTGGTAACCTGTCCATCCGAGTCTCCACGGCAGTGGTTGTGGCGGAGTAGTAGTGAAGAAGAAGTGTAGTCAATGACCGGAAGATGCAGCCGTCGAAGAAGAAGTGTAGTCAATGACCGGAAGGTGCAGACGTAGGTGTGCAAAGAAAAGAAAAAAAAAGGTAGCGGTAATGGCTTAGACGAAATGTGTGTGTGTGTGTGTGTGTGTGTGAGAGAGAGAGAGAGAGAGAGAGAGGAGACGAGCCTGGCCTACCTCAAGCGTACTCTTCGATGTATATTTTATTAGATTTTAATATTTGCGCACGCGATGTATATTTTAGCTTGGATGGTAATATTTGCGAGAATTAAAAAAATAGAAGAGATTAGTTGACCCTTGAGGTCACGTTATATCTTATCACATTAATTATTGAATAAACAAGATTAGTTGACCCCTGAGGTCACATTATATCTTTATCACATTAATTATTGAATAAACAAGATTAGTTGACTCTTGTGGTCACCTTATGTTTAAATATGAGTTAAAATATTAAAACTAGATTACACAGTGGACCAAAGAAGAAAACAAATATTAGATTTTAATATTTATTTTATTTGGAGATTTTCATATTTAAGGAAGTGTATGTAGAGCAACAAAAAAAAGACAACAGATTTCAATAATAAATTTTATTGTAGATGAATTTAAATTACAATTTTCTTTTTAAATTTATATTGTTTAAATTATTATAAAATTTATTCTTGTGGATGTCGTGCCATGTTTCCCGTTTGATCCAATTCCAGTGGCCCCTGGTTACAGAGTCTTCCATTGCAGCAGATCTCCATTGTAATAAAAATTACACTATATTAGTTCATTTTTTTTAACCCAACTATTTCGTGAGCTGTCGAGACCCGGCCACTTTACTAAAACCATATTTCCCTTCTTTCTCAGTATCTTCTCCACCAAATAAATGTCCTTGTACTTGGCATTCTGCAGTTCCTCGGTGTAAAAGGAGTAGATAAGCAAAAGGAAATCCAGCTCAATTTGCATAATTTAGGGGTGAAGAAGATGTTCAGGGCAGATT
>NW_019416760.1:274563-286934 GCF_000390285.2 Anoplophora glabripennis | reverse complement strand
CCAAGGTCATCCCAAGGTCGAAAGTGGAGGGGGGAGTCTCAGCACCGGCTATAATAACCTACTGTTGCATTTAATTTTTTTAGTAAACGGACACAATTACAAAACTTTTCTAATTAGCGTCATTTACCGTTACGCAGGAAAATAATATTTTTATTCCCATAAAAATATAATTTATTAATAATTCCCTAAATTGAGCCGTCGTTTCTTGAATTCGATTAAAGCATTTAGAAGTTAGTTAACAAAAAAATAATTCAAACAAAACTTGTGAAGGGTTTAACAATGTATCTGAAAAGAGTATTTTCAACTTAGGTTATATAAGCGAAATTTCGAAAAAATGACAATTTTCCGTAACACTATAGCGGTTGCGCCCTCCAGTGGTGAAGTTACAAACTTGAAAATATTTTAAATCAATTTTTTTTGGCCGTATTTGTTAATTTATTTTTTACCCCATAATCATAGCATAGTTTCCTATATACAACCGCTCCGTACTGTTAACGGATCACCCTGTATTTCGTTTCTTTAATATTCAGTTAAAAATTCGTGTAATTTAAAGCCTGTGTTCAGCCTTTAACGCTATATCAACTAAAAATACGTTTTTTAATCACTTTTAAACCATTATTTTCTCATTGGACTTTCTCTCCAAACGTGTTCTCTTTTTAATTGTGCGCAAGTACAAATAAGTTTACGTCTGAGATAATGCGCACTGGACACGGCAAGGGAAACGTTGCAGGTAGCCGCTACCCCAAATCTCCACATCTACATCTTAGGCTACGATCGCACAGAAAGCGATTAAAGTGTTTCGAATGATTTTGATTTCTGCAACTTCTTCTATGTTTAGTTATTCGCTGTTAAAGCAACTGTAACATATTCACAAAGCATTAGCCAGATAAATACAGCCTGTATGCGCATTATTTTATTTTTTTTTATTAAAATGGCGGCGAGTAATTTTATAGAAGTCAAACTCTCCCGAAACTCTGTACCTACTCGGTTTTTGTGAGGCCTTGTTTTTTCTAGCCGAATGTGTTCCTTCTCATTCTCGCGCAGCTGTACCTGAGTCAGAAGCGCAAACTTATTTTTGTGTTGATCTTGTATCGTTGTGCACTCTAGACTTTTAATATACAGGGCATAAGCATGATGGTTCATGGTTGTAAAAAAATCGAATGAAATGCGAAGTTGAACACAAAGATCATAAATAAAAAAATAAAGAAACATAAGAATTTAAATCATAGCACGCGAAAGTGGCAATCATTAGTATCATTACAATAAAACTGTCACTATGAAAGATGCCTACTATGTGAAAATGTTAAAAAAGTTATAACTTTTTTCTGTTCATTTCCACGAGAAAACAGTAAAGTGTTTTTTTCGTGTTCAAAAGACCTACTAAATTAGCCCTCGAGCGTCAAAAAATATTGATTAGATCAAAAGTTATAAACAGAAGAAGTTTATTTATGACTTTTGAATTAAACATTTATAAACTGCGTTATTATTACCAGAACGTTTTGGCATCGCATCCTCTCATTCCCTATCACTGTCTAATAACTCACACGAAATCTGGAATCGGTAAGATGAATAGTTTACAAGTTATTTAATAACATTTTGGCCGAACATCTGGAGTTCCGCATAAGTTGACTGACGACCAAAAATTGCTCAGAATTCAACATATGGAAGACATTTAAGGAGGCCAAACAGGACAAAAACTTCTTTTGCAACGTTGTGATTGGTGATTAAATGCGGTGTTTTTAATATGATTCAGAAACCAAGCGCCAAAATGTTGAGTGGAAGGCACCAAAAGCCCAAAAATTTCGTTTGGAAAAGTCAAAGGTGGAGACAATGTTAATTTGCTTTTACAGGGCCACACCATTAATGCACAATTATTCTTCTTGGTGTTTTGAAGTGTTTGGTGTATCGTATTCATCGTATTCGGCCAGAATATCGTGCAGAAGGAAGTTGGCATTTTTTGTATGATAATGCGTTATCTCATCGATCGACACATGTGACCGATTTTTTTATTAAAAATCTCATTTTATCTGTCCAACACTCCCCCGTATTCGCTTGATTGGGGGCTGTGCGACTTTCACTTTTTCGGAAAATGCATTTGCCGATGAAGGAAAAGCGTCTTGTGTACGTAGAAGCCAAAAGGCTTCTTCGCTGTACCGACTTCCTGAATGACAACTCGGTCGACGATCTAAAATACTTGTTTTTAAACCGTACTGTATTGAGTCGGAAGGGATATTCTTACGTAATATCCTTCCGTCCATACGTTTACAAATTATGAGAGATATGTTTTTAATGTACTTTTTCTGGAATAATTTAATATGCAACTGCTTACGCTACCTTTTTCAGGTTATAGATTTACCTGACAAGTACTCAAATATGTTGTCAATTCTTTTGGTCATGCCTCGACTATTGATATGGAAGATTTGTTCATATGAAACATTCTCCTTAATTTTGTAAAACTTCTAACAAAAAAATTATGTTAATATTTTTTTAGTATTTAAGCAAATAGTTTCTGCTTAAGTTTTTTTAAAAATAGTAACATCGTAATTTTGTAATTGTTTTTAAAGCACTCATTGGGTTTCCAATAAATCTGATACTCAATATCTTTTATTGAACCCTTTAATTGTGATTATAAAAAGAAAATATAAAAAAGTAGGTACTTATTTACGAATAACGACGGAATCTGTCTAGGACTGGGATTGATTGCTTAGAATTTGAAAACTAATCCGTAAAATGTAAGTCCACGATAATGCTGTTTATATTAAATTAAGGACCTCATCAACTCAGAATCTGCTGTTTTAGCGCCCACTTGGACGCACAGCTATTTTTGTAGCTGATGATAATTACATTGAGCTTTTCTTGGGAAGAAAAATATTGTTGAGGGAGAAGTATCAGATACAAAACACGCAATGGCAAAAAAAAGCACTTAAAGGAAATGAAATTTAACGATACCTACTAATGCTGTAACAATTATATTATTGCGAAACATCTTTTTCAAAAAATCGTTTGTGAATGTCTGCTACTTTTAAATTTTACTTAGTAAAAAATTGGATGTTTAATTTAACAGTGAAATAATACTCAGAATAGAGGATTGCAAATAAAACAACCTTTATTGGTAACATTTTTTGGAGGCCTAGAAATAGTACTCATCAAATGAAATATATACACTACAGACATCATTTTTATCTATCTATCTCTTGGATGTATATGTTAGTAGTTAATTTTATTTATGTAGTTGTAATAACATAATAAATCTCACGCACTAATAATCACAGCACCACAAAAAAAGTACCTGGTCCGAAAGACTAGACTACTAGGCCATGTTGCCTATATATTTTTGGGGTCGCTGAGTCCGAATCTGAGGTCCGTTTAACCCGATCAGATCAGGGTCAAGGTCAATCCAAGGTCATATCGCGAAAAAGTTAATGCAAAAAATTCTCATACGTTTTTAGGGTCGCTGATTCCAAATCCAGCGCTAGATTTTCAAAATTCTAGATGGCGGATCCCATATCTCGGGCCAAGTATTAAAAATTTTAAAATATTGAAAAGTAAAAAATGTCGAATTCTACATAAAATTTTAACAATAAGTAAAAAGTATCTCTAGCAATTTTTCGATTAAATTTTTATTTTATTTTTATTTTCCCAGAAAAAAATGTCGTGAATATTTGAACATTTTAATCTACTTATTTGTATTGTGCTTACAATGAAAATAGATGCATTAAAAAATGTGGTCAAAGGAGTTTTTGGGGTTGCTGATTCTGAATCCAATGTTAGACTTTCAAAATTCAAGATGGCGGATCTAATATGGCGGTCCGAATATTAAATATTTTAAAATATTGATAAATAAAAGTTACTGTCGAAACCTACATATAATTTTTAGTAAAAAGTGTCCCTATCAATTTTCCTATTAGAAGCATCTTTTTCGAGAAAAAATTCTTGAATATTGGTTTGTTTTATGCTTGTAACGGATACAGAGATATTACAAAATGTGTTTATGGTTAAATAAGTTTTTGGGGTTATTTATTTCGAATACGGTGTCTTTTTAACTTTATCACGTCAGTGTCAAGGCTATTTCAAGGTCAAATAGAGAAAAATCGTGTGAGCGCAGAAAGATACCATCATTATACGTTTTTGGACATATTGAATGTAAATTCTAATTACAAATCTACCTCACTTTTATGATGTCGAACAATTTTATTGTCAAAAGATCTGCGGATAGGATTCTTACGTTTTTTTTTATTTAACGGCGTAAATCTCGTTTTAACCTCCAGCAGTAATCGGCCATCATATTTATATTCCATCTACCTTAGTATTTACTCTCCATTGCCTTAATGTCTCGATGAAATCTTTCTCCCTGCTCCTCACTGTAATCTCCCAAATTCTTTGGGAATTAGTCCACATGAGAATGTAAAAAATGTAATTTAAGATTCATTAAACAACCTAGGTTCTTAAAACTTTCTATCAAATTTAGCACTATTTCTTTGTAGCTTGTTATTTCCTAGAAACATTTCGATGATATCCTTGAAACAAATATGGGATTTCTCAACATTCCTTCTTTCAATTTCGCGTCACTAAATTTAGGGAATTGCTCTCCCCGATTTTTAAAACAATCTTTATTTATAGCTTTCACCCATTGCTTCATAAGATTCAATTTGATATGAAGTGGCGGACTTTTGATGAGCTAACTAGGGGCTCGTTTATTATATTTTTAGATCCAAGTTTGAAAGCTATTCTAGGTGAGCAGACCTTACATAGTGGTTTATTTGATTTCTACTATCCCATTCACATAAAAAGCAAGGGGTTTTTGTAAATCTTGATCGTTGGCCAAGTATGATCGTGATTATTTTGAGATCCCTACAAATTTACCATTTAAGTCCTTATTTTTTCTAGGAGTTCTCTCATGTTACAGTAATCTTCATTCATTAATACCGAATGTGCTATAAGAATAGCTGCATAAACATTTGTATTATGCAGTAGAACAACTTTTAAATTTCTTTTTGATGAATCAATAAATAACCTCCAATCTTCATATTTATAACATCCGTTTTTCATGTTATTTATTAAGACAGTCCATCCTCATCTCTATCACGGTAATAAGATTTTACTCTCCTGCTTAGTATTTTTTTAGCTACGCTGCAAGGAATTTTGAGCTGTCTTTCGATAAACCCAAATCTCGAACGAGATCATTTACTTTTTTTGGGGATATTCGTTCTGACTCATTTTTCTCACTATAAGGAATGTAGTCGTCGTCACTAGTATTGCTTGAACAGTCAACGATATTTTCATTCTCACTGTAATAGTCTGTCTCTAATTCCTCATTTTCTTTTATCCATTTTTCATTTTGTTCCTCTACGATTTCATCTACTTCCATTCTTTCTATAGGTTCTGTTGCAGGTTTCGACAATATTTTTTATATTTCAACATTTTAAAATATTTAATACTCGGTCAGCCGACATCTTGAATTTTGAAAATCAGGAACCCCAGAAACTCCTTTAACCACATATACATTTTTTAATGTCTATGTTTTCGTTGCAAGCACAATACAAATAAATGAATTAAAATGTTCGAATATTCATGAATTTTTTTCTCGGAAAATATGCTTTTAATCTAAAAATTACTAGAGATACTCTTTACTTAAAATTTTATGTGGAATTCGACAATTTTTTTTATTTTTCAATATTTTAAAATTTTCAATACTCTATCCGCCATATTGGATCCGTCATTCTGAATTTTGAAAATCTAACGCTGGATTCGGTATCAGCGATCCCAAAAGCGTATAAGAATGGTCAAATTTTCTGTATTCTTTTTTGAATGACCTGATCGGATTAAACGGATCTCAGATTCGGACTGAGCGACCCCTAAAACATATAGGCATCATGGTCTGGTCTTTCGGAGCAGATATTTTTTTTGTGGCGTTGTGAGTCTACCGCAGTCTAATATTTCACGGTATCAAAGTCAGCCGTTAGATCTTTATGTTCACGTCATCAAGCATAATCCTATGAATTAACATTTCAAACAAGTTCAAATTAGTGGTTGCGTTCATGTATTACTGTTATTTAAGAAATAGTGAGGATTCACATTTGTGGCCACCTAGGTCTCCAGATTTAACTTCTCTAGATTTTTTATGGTAATACTTAATAAGATGACACAAATAACTCCGAAAGTTAAAGATAAAGTTTGAGAAAGCTCGCCTTTATCGAAAATAAAAATTGACCTGTTTCAGAATTTTTGTCCAAAGTCACTGATTTACGAAATAATAAATTCGTTCCTTTCATTTGCACCGTACTGTGCAAATGAAAGAATACATTTATATTCTTGAACCCAGAGAAACAAGAAACTCTTTTCCCTAAAGATAAAATGTTTTTGGTGGCAGGACTCTATTTTATTTTCAGCCTTGTAACTATGCAAAACCGTACTTATCAACTTCGACGTCACCTGTTACATAAGTGTTGCACAATAATGAAAACGTAATATTGACAGTTGATAGAAGGAAGCACAAAAAACGTTTAGGGGGGAATTCTGGAAGGAAATAGTTGAAGTTAGGCAGTTGAAGTGAGAATAGCGCGGAGTGAAAAGTAAGACGATCAGTGTAGTGTGAAAAATATAGAAGTAGTGGAAAATTAAGTGTTTAACCGTTATTAGTTAGCAGGTAATATTCTTTAAGTACTTTGTTGTTAATTGTTCTATGTAATCTTATGATTGTGATGATTATAGATTTTTCATGATAATAATTCTTTGTATGTTTAGCCTTCATTGTCTTACGCTCAGGGGCGTATATTTTTCTAAGGTAAAATTGTTACAATTATTATTATGTATTGCTCATTATTTATTATATGTTAAAATGTATATACATTGTCGTGACTGCCCGGATATTGCAAAAATAACTTCTTTGTTTCACATTTAACTTGTTTTATCATGATTACGTTGTTCGAAAAACAAGTAATAAAGCATTTCTTTTGCTCACTTTATGTCAAGACGCATATAAGGGCCTTGTTGAATTCACTGACATTTTCGCCCGTGAGGAACGAATCTGAAAAAAACAATAATTAAATACAAAAAAAGAATTGCTAAAACAGGTTTTCCGAAATCTCAACTATAGCTGGATTGCCTCCCGTATGGGACTCCAGTACCTTCCGGCTCTGCCGGCTAACTAACACCAAACCTCTTCAGTTTTATTTGGAAGTGTATATGTCTAATTTGAGTGAGGTGACATTTAGTGAGAAATTAAATAAGTCAGGTCTTATTTATCATTAGCAAAGGTTCTTAATTTATGCCTTTTATAATCGGTTTTGTATTTATATTTGGGTAGTTAGAGCAACGATCGTGGGTTTCTCTGCCATGCTCTTTCCCCACAAAAGCTCTAGGTGAGCCTGGCGCTCTTATTTTGTTAAATAGTTGTTAATGTTTTTGTTGTTCTTTCTAGGTGTCACATGTTTAATTTGAATGCTGTTGTATGTAAATAATAAAGTTAGGTGTATTTACTCTGCTTTTATTTTATAAAAATTAAACCATACTTCCCCTCTATAAAGTTAGTAACCAGCGCCTATCGGTCAATTAGGAATAGATGTATACAACGTAGGGATCCCTTATGACGATCACATATTTTTCGCCACAACTACGTTTTTATATTTTTTTTTCGATCGAACCTGGGGTTGTTATACTACATAACATTTTTCTGTACAAAATAAATGTACAAAACTATAGAAAAAATATAAGGTTCAAGTAATTGCATAAAACTAATGAGCGAATTATATAAAAACCAATGGTCATAATGGTCATTCATAAAAAATTAGATGAACGCCTGCTAATAAAAAATTTCTCTTCCTGCTAGTATTAATTTGACAGTTAAATTAACCTCTAAAGTGTTATACGAGTATATGTCAGGCCAATTGTATTTGCTCCGCTTTACATACAATTTCATTGAATCCCTTGGTTAAACTAATACATTTTGAAAGGATTTAATATACACCATATAATCCTTGTTTATGGCACAGTTGAAATCGGTTCAATTTACGCTTTATAAAGTTTACCAAATAAGAATTTGTAATAAAAAAAACAAGACTGATTCATATTTACGCGTCAATACTTAACCGTTTTCATTCGTCAAAATATTTTTTTGTGGGTACTTTATGCATTTGTAAAAAATAACTCAAATTTCACTCAATTTTACTCAGTAATGTATTAAATAAAAAAAGTAAATTTTCACTCTATTAGTATGAGTACAACTAAGTGAAACTATAGCATCAGAAATGAGTGAGTTTACTCAAATCCGAGTTACTGCTAACTAATGAGTGACTTTTGACTCTATTCTGAGTATGTAAAACCAATTTAGAGTTGAATTGTTTTCTAATATGATTTAAATTTAACTATTATTTAGTATTCTTTACTCAGACTTGGTTTATATTCTCTTTAAATTTTAATTTAAATATCATTGTATTAAGGTCATAAACTACTAAGCTGTCAAAGTGGTTTCTACACAGTTTTAAAGACAATATTTTAGGTCTCGATTAAAGAAATTGGTGAACTGATCGGACGAATCGATTGCCATAACCTATATTGTACGTTACAAATACGTAATTATAGATAACAATTTAACTATCCGTTTATTTAACCAAATATGAATCTAGACTTAATATATTGTCTTGAATTATTATAATTAAATCACTGCATTTAAAAACAATTTTCACTAGAATAACCAGATAAACTGATACTTGTCCAACTGCAAAGCACACCATACGCCATACTGCCTTCCACCACGCCACGGTCACGAGATAACCTAATGGGACGATGGGAACAAAGGCAATGCATCTGGATATAAAAAAGGGTGGGATTACTTAGTAATGAGAACATTTACATGTACAAGTGCACCAAATACGAGTTTACGTGAAGAAATTATCTAAGGAGTACCTATATTTGAGCGAACCTATACCCAGTTTTAGTTTAAATATAATCACAGATGAGTAAAATGATCAAAATGCTCAATATTGAGTGAAAATGTACTCAATAATTTAACCCAATGGATTCACTCCGAACCTTTATTACTTTCATTTATGCCGATTTTTTTAAAGTGTAGGAATGTAAAAGATATTCAACCTCACACCTCACGGAAACTGTCAAAAAAATGTAGATTTGAGACATTATTTTTACAATATCTCTCCAAATTTGAAGTTCATCATTTGCAGAACACGCTGTATAGCGTCTAATTAATTTCAACGCTACATCCTAATTAATCCTTTATGAGTGAATTAGTTTTGCACTCAATATTTAGTTAATTAAAAACCAAGTCTGAGTAAAAGATGACTCAACAATAGTTAAATTTAAATCATATTAGAGAAAAAGTCAACTCTAAATTGGTTTTATATACTCAGAATAGAGTCAAAAGTCGCTCGGATTTGAGTAAAACTCACTCAGTTGTAGTCATACTAATAGAGTGAAAATTTCACTCAATCGGGTGTGGACAGAAATCGATACATTATTGAGAAAAATTGAGTGAAACTTGAGTGAAACTTTTTTACAATGTAGATGTCTAGTGTCGAAGAACATTGTTTGACTTCATATGATAAGATTTTTTTTAATTTCTTTGAATTAGCTTAATATGTACCTTTACAAAAAATAAAAAATAAAAAATATATTTGCTCAATAGTAACTTATTTTTGAGATAGAGGTCTAAGAGCATTTTTGTTTTAAAAAATGTAAAGATAATAAAAAAACAAAAAAAAGCATACATAATACTCAAAATAACAAAGTTGATTTTCTCAGAGCGTTTCAACTGTTTGGGAAATTTACTGCCCCTTTTTTGCACGTTGTATTCTAGGGACAAAATCAGTTTACATTTGTAAAATTCAATTTTGTGTCAGCTATTTCGCACTGCGGATATAACAGGAAACATTTAACAAACGGTATTAACTGGGTTTTATTGAACTCTGAGGTTTGGCTAATGTAATTCAATATCTATCGCTGCAGTGCTGTATCTCACTTAAAGTGTGAAATTAAATCATCCATTATTGTTATGAATAAATGTATGAGTGTAAATTGCAACAACAATTCTGAGTGTAACCAATCATGTGTGATTATGGATATAATTTGATTTATAAAGTTTACCTATTGTTAACAAATGAATTTAATCCTGTAAGTTTAGTATATCTCTGAAACTTTTATTATATTATACAGTGTGTCCAAGTGTCCACGTTAAGGTGGTCCATTTGAAAATCTTTATTTTTTGTCGAATTTTGAAGATTTTTCTTTTAAATTGTCAAAACCCGTCAAAAAATAAAGATTTTAAAAGTGAATGCAATCTGAGGTTATGAGAGAATGGATCAAAATTTTTACAATGACATCTTTAAATTTCATGTTGTGAAATTGTTAAAACAAATGTTCATTATGGCTGTGAAGTAATCTAATATTTTTTAAATTCTTTCGGACTTGGTCTAAGATGTTAGTATGAGTTTGGTTATTTTTGTGGATAAACACGGGAGAGGCAATTTGTATCAAGGATGCAGATAATTTTTACCTAATGATATTGTGGGAAATACTACTCTGCAGACTAAATATCCGTCCCCGATTGAATTAATCTAGTAAGTAGTCTCAGACAGTAGATACAAAGCAATATTTCGTGTCATCAAGCATTGAGTAGCAGTGACAATTAAAATACAAGCCACTTTGCGGGTTACATCTCACCTACATTCTATACAGCGAATATTTATAAGTACTTTCCTTGAAAATATTCATAATTAAAAAAATATTTAACCGCTCAGGTTCAACGTTCTTTGATGTAGAATAAATAGTTGTGATAAAATGCCTCTAAAGATGTCAACTTCAAGAATCTGCGCTGCGTTCTTTCCAACAAATCAATATAACTAACATAACTTGGAGCCCGAATCAGGGAACAATATTCCAGTCGAGGTCTAACGAAACAATTATACAACAACTTAACTGTATCAACATTGCAAAAATCCCGAGCATTGCGAATTACGAAACCCAGACTTTTGTTAGCTTCCGACACAATATGATGCACATGATACTTAAAAGTGAGTTTAGGGTCAAAATAGATTCCTAAATCCTTAACAACATCTGGTCTATTAAGAAGTACAGTATCAATATTGTACGGAAAATAGATACTATCTTTCTTTGTTCAACTCACACCAGAGTTTCAGTATATTAAGGTCCTCCTGCAGTACAATACTGTCTTGCAAATTTCCTATCTTTAAGTATAACTTCATGTCATCGGCATATAAAAGATGAGGTACAGTGAAATTGTCGACAATGTTAATAAAAACAAGAAACAACAGTGGACCCAAGATCGATCCTTGGGGAACACCCGACAAGACCGAAAAACTGTGTGAAAAGAACCCCCTGTAGCATACGTATTGACGACGCTCACAAAGATAGGAGTGCAAAGGTGTTAGAAAATTAAATGAAAAGCCGCATTTGTTAAGTTCACGTAAGAGAATATCATGATGTAAGCGATCAAAAGCTTTGGAAAAATCTGTGTATATTACATCCACCTGCTCCTGATTATCCAAGGCTTCAGTCAGGTATTGAGTACTACATAATAAGTTTGTCATAGTCGATCGACCCTTCAAAAAACCATGCTGATTAACGCTGATCATATTCCAAAAGTGATTACATAAAATGTCATGCAGGTAGGACTCAAAAATTTTACTAAAATTATTTATGATTGTAATGGGACGATAATCTGAGACGTCATTGAAAATTGGACATATTCGTGATGATTTCCATACTTGAGGAATTTTATTAATCGATATAATTAAATTGAATATTGCTTTCAAAGGCTTTAATAAACTGTGAGCACAATCACGAATAAGAAAAGCAGGAACATTATCAGGGCCCATAGTCATCTTTGATTTTAATTTTTTTGTATACTTTAGGACATCATGATTATCAACATGCTGAATATTTAGGATATTACTGTTACCGCTAAAAACTTCCTCCAATAACAGCCGGTCGTCTGAAAGTTCAGAAACATAGGCAGATTTAAAAAAGTCGGCAAAGCCCTCAGATACTGCATTATATGATTCTAAGATGTTATCATTGTATAACATGCAATTTGGTACAAATTTTGTTTGATTTATTATCAACGTTATTAGAAAGCAATTCAACAAATTATTTACTCCATGCAAAAAGTATTCTTTCTATCCATTCATAAGATAATCGAAAAAAACGATTTTTGTTTAGAAACCTCTTCTCGAAAAGGTAGAGGTCTGAGGAGTAGGTTCAATGAAAATATTTTGCTTAAAATTACTTTCTCTATAAGCTATTAAAGTCCTGCTCATCAAAACGCAAACACCATGTATATAAGGTAATCTCTGTAAAAAAACCTCCCTACTTATTTAAAGGACCAAATATATATATAT
>NW_019416760.1:196412-274464 GCF_000390285.2 Anoplophora glabripennis | reverse complement strand
TGGATTTTTGCTTCAACGTTAATATATATATATATTTAATTTTAAACACCTATTTTCAGTGATGTCTTTATTCTTTAAATTTAAAAATAAGCAACCAAATTTTGGGTGAAAATTTTGCACAAGTTCTCACATCTAGGTGTATTTTGAGGTGGAATCTTTGAACTTTTTCGAAAGCAGCCACTTCTCCTGAGAACATTAAACTGAAAAGAAAATATAGAGTACCTAAGTAAAACAATAAGTAAAATAGATCTTAAATAGTAAGCTTCAATCTGGGTATGCCTATGTCAAGGTTAGGAAGAGTTCAACTTATTATTATTATCATACTCTACAATAATTTTAAATTTTTTAAAAAATATTTAAAAGAGATTTACATAATTTACACAAACTCCTATTATCTACTTACTAGTTACCTCAGTATTTATTTATAACATGACCTTTAGCCTTTAGGTACTCAAAATACTGCTATATTATAACATAATAAATGTACACATGTAACACACACACACTGGGTGATCACATGGTTGGTTGAGCCCAATCAGATCATGTATATTCACACTTTTATTCTTATATTTACATGAAATATAGTAAAAACACATAAAGGATTACGAATATTACATATAAATGAATGAATAAAATAATTTAGCGTCATCACGTCAGTTTTAACCCAAATATAAAAAAGTTTTTGGTTGAATCTAGGAAACTCTAATCCACATTTCCTATAGTGAACAGTACTGAATATTATACAATGTTATTTTAAAGTTAAATAGACTGCTAAAAATCACAATGTACTAATTAAAACGTTTCTATGTTACAGTAAGTTAAACCTCAATAAACATTAGGTATATAAATATACACTACTATAGCAGCGCTATACAATGAGGGAATTTGCCTCTAAATAAATCTTTATACTATTCCAGTTACCGCTACACATAGTTTATGCTTTGCTGTTACGATTTACGGTAAACCGGAAAATCGTCGCTATTATTCTGTAAGTATTAGTTTGAAATATTATTTTATATATGATACTATTTAATTTGCTGAAATGAATATTTCAATCGTTTAGTATTTTCTTTTTCTTTATAAAATAAATTAAAATTATAATTACGGTTACTAGATAATTTAATTTTAATTAGCTCATGAAATCACAGTGAATTAGAGTTAGATTTAACTTGAAATTTGAAATTAAATGGTTTGGGTCTTATTTTTATACAAAATTACCCATGCATTATTTGACAAAGCTCGCAATTCTTTGGCGGACTGGCATAAATGATTACCTTTCACAGTGACAGAGGTTCTCAAAATGTGTACGTAAAGGGACATATTTAAAAAAATATCCATAGATATTTGTAGTTCTGAAAAATAACTCTCTCTTGACTCTTTTAGATATATCGAGAATTATACCCGCATTTAAAAATGTACACACTTGTAGTTCATCCTGACTAGCAGGACTTTGAATTTCTTCTTTTATGTACGCTTATAGCGATAAAATCGATGGCTTCTGCCAAAATAATCGAAATTATTCAATATCGACCACATATATTGGAATATTACATACACACTTCACATAAAGATTACGTCCTATAAATATATTCAGTATGGTATCTGTAAGAATCAATTTATTTTACGATTTTAATTTTCAATATATATTTTACACTGATAGGAGCTCCAGAAATTTAATGGGAGAAAATTATCATAAAGTGTTCAGTTTAAAATAAGAACTGCATGCATATCAAATCTCCGACATAAACAATAATTCACGAAAAGTTCAAAGTATTTCACTGTACGTGAGGACTTTCGTATTAAATATTTTTCTCTAAAATTAATATTAAGGGAGGTAACGAAGAACCTCGGATGGAGAAGACATGCACTTTCTCGTATACTCATATCAAGATATTAAAATTTATAGCGTTCCAAAAGAATTTTATTTCATTTAATATAAATGCGTATACGAGTGAACGATATGAAATTTCAGGGACATATTTTCTAAAATATGAAAAACTCAATTTTTCGCATTTAATTCAAATAATACATATTTCTATTTGTGCAGTGTTATTTTTTCCACAATGTAGTTTTTGTAAAAATTGACTGATTTAAGATATTTTCCCAGCTTGTAATGAAAATACCTAAGAAACAATTTGTCCAATAATTCTCGTATTATTATGGGAAATGCCATAATTATTTTTCTATAAGTTTATAATTTTGGATATATCACTTGGGTTTATCTCATGGGTTCATAAATTTTGCAAAATATCTTCTTCAGAAAATTTTAAATTTGTTATATCAGCCCATGCAGTCCTCAATTTATACAAGGTGCGTTTCATAGTAAACAGGACTTTTCAAAAATAGGTATTTCTATTGAGGCAATTACATGCGTCCTTCACTGATGTAGGTACTGTCAAAATTTCATGACATTTCGACGATTAGAAGCGGAGTTATTGTTTCTGAAGTGACAATATGTTTGTCATCGGTACAAAACTGAATATCCAACAAAGAACTAATACTAAGTTTTGTACTAAGCGTGGTATAGATTTTACCGAAACGTTTCAATTGATGAACTAAGTTTATGGTGGTGATCGTTTATTCCGTGACAGAGCTCATGAGTGGTATAAGTACGTGGTTTAAAAACAGTCGTGAGGACATAAATGATGAGCAACATTAGCCAAACGTATTCGGTGATCACCGTAGATTTCATCAAAACTGTCCGTGAATTCATCAAAGATCAGAAATAATCATCTTTGATATTTATGGAATTGGAATTTATAATCTCAAAAACTCTTTTTATCGCATTATGGAAGAACATTTGCGCTAAAGTGCGTGCATCGTTTATTCTGCATAAGTTGACTGACATTTGAAGGCCATCATCAAAAAGCCCTAAAAAAGGACACACTTCCTATACAACATTGTGACTGGTGACGAAACGTGGCGTTTTCAATATGATCCAGAAACCAAGCGCCAAAGTGCCGAGTGGAAGGCAACCAGGCGAGCCAAAACCCAGAAAAAGAGTTCGTTCTATCGGGACAAACCATTAATGCACAATTCTATCTTGGTGTTTGGTGCATCGTATTCGGCCAGATTATCGCGCAGAAGGAAGTTGGCGTTTGTTGCACTATAATGCGCAATGTTATCGAACCACACTTGTGACCGGTTTTTTTTACTAAAAATTGCATATTAACTGTCAACTGTCCGTATTCGCCCGATTTGGCACCGTACGACTTTTACCTTTTCGGAAAAATGCATTTGCTGTCGGAAGGGAACTATTTTGAACAAAATAAATCGGTTTTGCCAAAAAAAAAACTTTTTGTTGCTCCTATTTTGAAAAAGTCCTGTTTACTGTAGAACGCACTTTATACAACTAAGTAGCAAATATCTAGAATTATAACTTCGCTTTTTTTACTGATAATTTTCTATGAATACCTACGTATCGTTTCCATATTCTTTTTGTATTTGGTGCACTAAAGGAGGTGGGTCGATTTGGGCGGTTTTTGCCCCATTTTGTTTTTGCGATAAAAACTGTGAAAAAATTCCTGTAATATCTACTACCAAAAATGAGTCGATCTGACCCGAAACGGACCATCCACTCAACACCCAGTTTCCCTGTAACACCCCCGCAAATACAGGAAATACCGTCACTAGATAACATCATTTTGGAGAGATTCGGCGCTGTAAAACTGGATAACTCGCCTCGATCACCGTATCCTTGGGTTTTTGGGGTTGCTGATCACGAATCCGTGGTCCATTAGCCTCTACCAGATGTATTTCAAGGTCATTTGAATGTCAACTGAGAAAACGCTGATAAAAAAACATACAAAATATATCTGTGGGTTTCCGGGGTCGCTGATCACGAATCCGGGGTCCATTAACCTCTGTGAGATTAGTTTCGAAGTTATTTGGAGGTCAATCTGGTGGTCCCATTTCATTAGTATCCATCAGATAAGATAAAAATATAAAAATATAAAAATATAAAAATATAAAAATATTTCCTTAGGTTTCCGGAGTCGCAGACAAGGGTATAGAACCAGACGAAGAAAAAATATTTGCAATAAAAAATTTTAAGAGCCCATCTTGCAAGAAAGATTTTGAAAGATTTTTAGGAATGATAACATATGTTTCAAAATTTATAAAAAAATTATCATTTAAAGCAGAATATCTTATAGAATTATTTAAAACTGATGTTCAGTGGCATTGGGAAGAACATCATGAAAAAAGTTTTATAGAATTAAAAAATACGTTATGTTCAAAACCTATTTTACAATATTATATGAAAAAACCAGTTACGGTATCACTTGATTCTTCCCAATCCGCGATAGGTGCAGTATTACTACAAAATAATCTTCCTGTATATTACGCATCGAAAGCTTTAACAGAAACTCAAAAAAGATACGCACCGATAGAAAGACAAATGCTTGCTGTTTTATTTGGATTAACTAGGTCTCATCAATTCGTATATGGTAGAAAAAATGTAATTGTAGAAAGTGATCATAAACCATTAGCGACTATAGTAAAAAAACACTTAATTCTAGTCCAGCTAGATTACAGAGAATGTTNATAAAAATATAAAAATATAAAAATATTAAAATAGTTCCTTAGGTTTTCGGGGTCTGATCACGAATTCGAGGCCCATAGATATATTTTTTATGTTTTTTTATCAGCGTTTTCTCAGTTTGACCTTCAAATGACCTTGAAATACATCTGGTGGAGGCTAATGGACCACGGATTCGTGATCAGCAACCCCAAAAACCCAAGGATACGGTGATCGAGGCGAGTTATCCAGTTTTACAGCGCCGAATCTCTCCAAAATGCTGTTATCTAGTGACGGTATTTCCTGTATTTGCGGGGGTGTTACAGGGAAACTGGGTGTTGAGTGGGTGGTCCGTTTCGGGTCAGATCGACTCATTTTTGGTAGTAGATATTACAGGAATTTTTTCACAGTTTTTATCGCAAAAACAAAATGGGGCAAAAACCGCCCAAATCGACCCACCTCCTTTGTATCGTTCAACTGGAAAAACAATTTTGACAAAATGTTAATAAAAAAAATATCTTAGAAGTACTGTAGTTCATATAAATATTTTGAAAAAGTTTAGTTTATTTTTTTTGCCCATGGCTTTCGGATGACACTATATGTCATATGTATTTGTCAGATTGTATAAAAATATTGACTAGACGGTCCTTGCTTTTATAATTTTTGAAAACTATTAATAACACAGTGAAATTTTGAAATTTGCATTTTGAAATTTGTCAGTGAAAGCTTACTGTTTTCCAAACTCCAGATTATAACTTACCCTGAGTTGGTAGACGCCATAATGTGGCCCCTGGGCTTGAATTCGCATTTTGATTGATTGCGGAATTAAAATGCTAAAACATTTTAGAAAATACCTTCTGTATGCTAGCTTAAAGTTACTTAAGAGTTTAAAACATTTTGGAAAACAGTAAGCTTTCATCAATGCTAGGATGCTAACATTAATTTGTAAACGCTATTTGGGGGCGAGGTTAAGTGTAGAGCAAAGGGAACTTTCATTTAAAAAATATTTGTTAGTTTTGGTTTTACCGACAGATTGTTTAAAAATAAAAACAGATTTTATGAATTTTATAACGGTTGCCACGTCCGATTTGTATTTATTTTTATTTTTGAAAGAAGCAAGTGAGAGATACGGATGAGTAGGGGTGATCCCTCACGTCCGAACAATTTTTTTGCTACTTCAGCGAATTTTACTAAAGATAGGTAGGTTGGATAATCAGTTTGGATTTTTTAAATTTTTTGGGGGGAATTGAGGGTATATGGGGAAGAATCCACACGTCAGAAATTTTTTTTATCATTTTTGGATTCAGCGGAAAATTTTACTAAAGACGGAGGATCACGTTTCAAAAACACACGATTTTTTTTTGTCGGCCTGTGTAATCTAAAGGAATGTATATCCGACGTTTTGAAAAAAGTGTGTGACTGCTATTAAAACAGACCTGTTAAGTGTTTAAATTGTATGTAAATGTAAATACAATTTGTTTTAATGAAACGCTTGAATAAATAGATACTTGAATAATCATCACAAACTGTTATTTTATGGTTTATATGCAGTTCATAATTTACATATAGATGAACAAATTTGGATAGTGCAAATTGCTATTCAGAATTATAGATGACATATCTATTTATTCTAGAGTTCTTTTTTAATTTAATATTTTGTGTTAATTAATAATCATGTATTGGGACATCGGAAACTATAAGAGGCAGGAAAACAGTTAAATAGAGGCAAGTTTAGACAATTTTAATACTTAATGGCTCTAGATGTTTAGGTTTTGAGGTATTTTGAAAAGATTGATTTTTGGAGTTTTTACGTTTTTACGATATTTTAGAATTTGTGAAAACATTATTAAAGCAACTTTTTGAAATGAATTTCAATGTGGATTTTTGCTTCAACGTTAGAGTTCGGAGAAACCATTATCATCGTCTGTACCTTTACCTTTTGTTTTTCTTTCGGTATGTTATTGAATTTTTTATACTTATCGTACATGATTCAAAGCCTTAAAAAATGCCCTTTTGTTCGGCATATAATTCAATATGGTCCCTTGAGAGAAACTGACAAGGAAATCTTGATGATGAATCCTGAGAATGATGGTTTCTGGAAATCGGTTCCGAGATTCCAATACTTGCGTCAACAAAATGGCTCATGCGGTATACTTTTGTGACTGTTGAAAGAAAAATTAAAATTGTATTGTCTTCAATTTTTGTCGGACAAGGAAAACTTGTTTATTTAAAATGAACGATGCATTGGATGTTATCCAAATTTCAACTAAAACTATTTTTATAATATCCAAAGAATAATAAGAACACCTATACCACAGACAGAAGTTTTAAATTTCTGAATTGCCGATAGAGTACACCACCAGCAGCATTTTAGCAAGAATCAAATGTAGCGTCCCGCATTTCTACGCGTATCCTAGCAGTATATAAATAACACTTTGGCAATGTTGCCAGGCGTACTTACCGATTTATTTTGTAAATTTTTTATCAATATCTGTTTTTTGCGTTACTGCATTTACTTAAATGTATGATGTAGGTATTGATAAAAATCTTTTAAAGAATCAAGGAATATCCATGTAGTTTCATATGATATTCTGTAACACTGTCACAGTTAGGTTATTTATTCATAATTTCATTAATTAGCTAATATTATCATTTTTTGGTATTGAAATACTGCAGAAACTATATTTCCAAATAAACAAAATTCATAATGATATTTTAGACGGTTTGTAATATAATTTTTTTAATATTTGATGATGATAAATTTACTTAATATATAAGGTGGGTTATTAGTACGTCGCAGAATGTAGGTACAGTTTTTTTTTTTGTATTTTGACATCCACTTATAGGTTTAATAATTAAAGATAGAAAGAAACTTTAAATACAAATGTACGACTTTTCTTTTATTTTTTTTGACATCAAAATTTGCTGGCATAAAATATATGTTTAAAGTAAAAGAAATCGTTAAAAAAATAAAATTCATCCTTATTGAAACAATTCACAACGATTTTTACAACTAACCTTTGCAACAACATAAGGAGAACGAAATAACATTAAAATACCTACAATTTTTACAAAGGACCCCGCACAAATCTTATGGAAATTGGGTCCCGGTCAAATTCGCTGATTTTTTTATATGTGATAGAGTTCATCATACTGGTCAATTGTCTCAATGGCCACAAAGCTCAAAAATGGATAGTTTGGCCGGTACAGAGCTTTAAAGCTCCGAATATCCTCCACGGATTTATGTATATGCGCAGTGTGTATAGACTTTTGAAATAGCCTATTTCATTTTTTTTATTATCTAGGTTTATATTTTTGAGGTTGCTGAATTCAGATCTGTTGTTAGATTTTCAAAATTGACAGTTGGCAGCTGTCAAATAGCTGTCAATGTGCTATAATAAAGCCAAAAACTTGTTTTTTTATGTTTTATCTTTCTTTTTTTTTAGTTCGATAAGTTCAAAGACGATATCAAATCAATAACAATGACTATCGGCAGCTGTCATTTAGCTGTCAACAATTCTTCAAAGTCCGGTAATAAAGTCAAAAAATTATTTTTTGTTTATAACTTCAAGTTTTTTAGATAAGTGAATATAAATATGATATAAAATTATGTAGTCATCAGCTTACAGCTGTCAACAAGCTGTCAACTAACTGTCAAAATGCAATAATAAAGTCAAAAAGTTACTTTTTTTAAAAAGCTTTAAGTTGCTTAGATCACTGAGTTCAAAAGTGATGTCATAAACTTATATCATGTTTGATTTCTTATCCACAAAGTTAAGCACAAAAAATAAGTTACTTGCTCTATTATTGCATTTTGACAGTTAGTTGACAGCTTGTTGACAGCTGTAAGCTGATGACTACATAATTTTATATCATATTTATATTCACTTATCTAAAAAACTTGAAGTTATAAACAAAAAATAATTTTTTGACTTTATTACCGGACTTTGAAGAATTGTTGACAGCTAAATGACAGCTGCCGATAGTCATTGTTATTGATTTGATATCGTCTTTGAACTTATCGAACTAAAAAAAAAGAAAGATAAAACATAAAAAAACAAGTTTTTGGCTTTATTATAGCACATTGACAGCTATTTGACAGCTGCCAACTGTCAATTTTGAAAATCTAACAACAGATCTGAATTCAGCAACCTCAAAAATATAAACCTAGATAATAAAAAAAATGAAATAGGCTATTTCAAAAGTCTATACACACTGCGCATATACATAAATCCGTGGAGGATATTCGGAGCTTTAAAGCTCTGTACCGGCCAAACTATCCATTTTTGAGCTTTGTGGCCATTGAGACAATTGACCAGTATGATGAACTCTATCACATATCAAAAATTCAGCGAATTTGACCGGGACCCAATTTCCATAAGATTTGTGCGGGGTCCTTTTCAACATGTAAGTAATTGTGATGATACAGTTAAAACATGCTTTAATTTACTATTTATTGCTTTAAAAATAAATTCAGAATTATCAAACATTTTGTTTCAATACTTGTAAATTTTGAGGTCTTTAATAATATATTTTGTTAGTGTCCCCACAAAAATATGTCTAAAGGAATGAGATCGGGACTGTTCTCTGGCCACCTATAATATTTTTTACAGTGTTCGTGTTCGAACTTTTGGACATTATTGTTATTTGAATATTACAGTTTAATTCGGTAAATATTCAAAAACGTTATTTTGTATACACAAAGTATTATTCCTGAAAATTTCAACTTAATCCGTTTAGCGGTTTTCAAACTATATAATTTTTAAAATGTGAATATTTGTCTCTGCCGTGGCAATGCAATGACGTCACCGCATGGGACGGTCAGCCAGTTTGGCGCCACTTCCAGATTGACTGCATTCTACAGAATGTTTTAGCGTTTCTGCATATTAAATTTAAAAAATGGAAGCAAATTTTGTAAAAGCAGATTCTTCTAATTTGCCAGAAGTAAATCTTTTAATGATTATGGATTTTTTAAATAAAAACCGCGACTTTATCAGTGCTGAGATGCGAGGAGTGAAAGTGTTGCGTTTCAGTAACATGTAAAGCTTCTTTAAAGTACGTTTGTACTGAAAGTTTTGATGTTTTTGTACAATTAAAATAGTAAATAAGAACAAGGATTTTGCGTTTAATTGGACGAAACAGTTTCTGTCACAGGTTTCAAAGATTTACCTAATCAAATACAAAATTCTTATTACTATTTTTATTCCCATGGAAATTACACAACATCTACCTAATATCTTATAAATATATTAATAATATAATATTTTTTATGTATTTTTATATAAAATACTTAGTACCTGTAGGTATTTGTATAATATTCACAAAAAATCAACAATGGAAAACACAAGTGTATAGTGTTTCTAGAGGATTCAAACGTATTTATTTAAATTACGCAGAGTAGTTTTGCTTTCAAAATAAGTCATTTTCAAATAAAAGTAATTAAAAAAAAAACAAATCAAAGTAGAGATTAATAGACTATTGATTTTATATCCGTACTACACAATTACGGGTACATTATTATTTTCTTAGGCGTCTTCACTTCACTTAGTGCTCTTACACTGGGAAACAATACAATATTTGTAATTTTTTTCTGTTCTGTGTTTTCCATATTGCTAACAAAATTGGGTATCTTAACGTACTCAATCGAGACTTAACCAGGTAACTAAAACTCGACTACCCGAACCCGACTGACAACATACGCAAGAATGTGGCATCGGTTTCCCATGCGGTGACGTCACACCCGCCGGTTCAGCGGATACTCAGCGCGCCAGTTTATGATTTTTTTTTGATGACTTGTAGGCGACATAAAATTCTAATTTTTTGCAGAGAACCTCAAAATTATAAAATCGTTCCGTTAGGTAAATAAAAAAAAATCCAGCATTTAAAGCGCGGTCTGAGGCGATAAGCTATATTGTCTGTGCCTGTATTTTTGAAAATGTATTCACTGGATTTTACCTAAATTTTAATTCAAACTATTTTGTATAATTTCCAAAGATTCATACGAACATAAGATCTTTAGAAAATGTAATTAATTTCGATATCTGTGAAAATGAATGTCATCAAACGAAGTTGGAGATTCTAACAGATAATATCGCCAGGGATTTTTTATGTAAAAGGAAACCGTACAGCTTTCTCAGTTTAGGATCTCCATATATATTACGCTACTAGGGCGAATGAAATATAAATGAGACTTTTATTTAGAATCTAGATACTCAAAATTATAGCAGAAATATGTTGGTAGAAATATGCAAATTAAATATTTCTCTAAGTTTAACAAAGATTTGATTGGAGTAACAAATCGTTTCGTCTTTTATGCGTGTCGAAAAAAAATTAAACTGAAGAATGGACTAACGAGAGTATAAGCGCCGTTTGCGGTAGTTATTATTCTTTCCCAAAAATAGTATTTGGAAGAATGAGAAGGTGTTAAAACCAAACTCATCGCTACACTTATCTAGTAAATTAATGAAAATGCTTTGGAGGAAAATAAACAAGAGCTTATTTATTTAATATCGTATGTATAAGCATTTTTCATTAAATAACGAAGACATCGCATACATTCCTTTATTGGTTTAAGATCCATAGGCAGATTTCCAGCATATTTCATGATTTTTTAAACTAAGAAATTTTCCTAAAACTTCCATAGATATTTTCGATTTTTTTCTAAGTATCTATCATAGATTTAAAATACTATATGCGTCGAGTTACCACCAGTTTATAAAATACGTTCTGAGCAGAAATAGATCCGCAAGAATTTATTTCTATTTAAGTAGATAGATATTAAGAAAATGTTTTGGGTTGAAACAGAATATTATCCTTGCATTAGATATATCGTGAACAAGTTTATTTTAACGATAATATTAACAATACACAATAAATAAAATAAAAATACGTAATTCACATACATTACAATAACTTTTTAATAAAATATAAGATATCATTAACAGGTAAATAAATATAAAAGTTTATTTGTGTAATTCAGATTCACTATCAACCAACATTGCATGACTGGCACTGGTAATGAAAATTCCCTAAATCTTCGTTACCAATATTAACGATTCGTTTACAATGAACAATGACAAACCGTTACGTCTACGCCCGAGATAATGCGATTGCTGATTGGTTAAATAAAATCTCGTGAAAAATTACACTAATCACAGCCGGTGAAACAGAATGTTATAATGTAATCTTGATTTTATTATTTTAATTATACCGAAATTTAATTGCCAACACGAAGGAAATAAAATTACTGTTCCAAACAAAATTGCTAGTCAAGTAGCTTATAATCATTTATCAAGGCTGTGTATATTATTACGTCTAACGCCAGATTTTAATTGATGATATAAGTGTTTTATGGTAATATGTTGGTTGCCTTAGCACTGGATGTCCCTTACTTTTAGCGAAACTCGCACAAATACGGATTTTCTATGTTTAGAGATTTGATTACATCTATTAACAAAGGGAACAATTTGCTAGTTAATTCGTTAATTCTGATACATATATTGTTATATTGCAGTTACCACATCTTTTGGATAAATATATTTATGTAATTTTCTACTGTATAACTTTAATTGTCAATTAAAAGCATACTGTTTCGAGGAATATTTTGAAAATTAATTTATTTATGAGCCAATTCTCAAATAACCCCGTTGTGGTATCTTTATTGTAACTTAAACAGTAGTCCTTTATATTTTTATTTCGTAATGAAAGTGCATTCATCTTCGGATCCAATATGTGGCTACTACTGGTACTATTGTTAAGGGTATCAAACCACATTTCATCTAATTCCTTCCTTTAAGTCTTTCTGATTCCATGATAACTTATCTTTCATCGATTATTTTAAATTTAAAGCCGATGCTTTGAAGATATTTCCACATCATTGCTCTACCACAACTAATTTCTGTGTCATTTCCAATGCTATTCATACATCTTATACACTTTGAAGTGGATTAAATTTTCATGGCCCCTATCTAATTTTTTTCTTATTTTTTTTTTTTAGTAATGAGACAAATCATGAGGTTCTCATTGAAGTTTTAATAAACTGGGCCGTTCCTTCAACACTTTTGCTATTTATAGAACGTTATTGGTTAATTAACTTATCCATTTATTTACAGTGGAATCTTGACTTTATCCACTGTAGAAGGTCAACTAAAATACTATGCTAATTATCAAAGTAAATAAATGGCATGTGTATATGAATATAATTAGAAAAAAGAGAAAAATCTAGAAAACGACAAATATACAGAGTATTCTACTAAAAAAGCAAAGTTAACTTTATATTTTGAAAATGCAAGGAAATTTCCTAAAACCGCTTATATGTTGCATAATAATAAGATAAAAATGAAATCTACAAAATTTATAGCAAGTATCTTGTTGATTTATAGGCAATATGTTTATTATTTGGCAACTTATAGGCAACATAATTATGTAATATACAGGGTATCCCTGAAAAGGATGAACAACGCTTGACCACAGGTTCCTTGGATGAAAATATTTAGCATAATTTACCTATATATAAAAGTGCACGCAGACTGAAATATAGCTTTCTAAATATAGTTCCTACATAGTTTTTTTTTTTCAAATAATTTGAAAACTATTTTTCTTAGAAACTTCAAATTTGGTACACATATTTTTTCATATAAGGGCAACGTAAACGTTTCCCGTAATTTTTTTTTGTGGCCAGCGAGGCCAGAATTTATATTTTTAAAAATAAGCACTATTTTAGAAGATTTTTTGCTCTTACAAAATTTTGATATCGTTTGTGGATTTCGAGTAAAATTGGCATTTTTCATACATACAAAAATTTCGATTTTTAAAAAATATTTTATAACTATAGCCTCAAAGCAGGGAATAATAATGAAAAAACGACATATTAAGAAAAAATACTACACATTTTTAGTCTTAGTATTATCAATCAATAAAATAAAAAACCAATACTAGTATTTTAAATAAATAATATCAACTAATAATGAGGTCAACATTAATGTTTTAAATAAACCTAAATTGATATTTGTAATTACGTTAAAATAATATTACAGTAAATGCTCAAAGTGACTTCCTTGTTCTTAAACGCAAGCCTTATTAGTTCTTAGAAAATTAAAATGAATTTTATCCAATAATTGTGCATTACCTCTCATAACAATAATTTTATTTTGTACTCTTTCCCATAATTCATTTACTTACTGAACAGTTATAAACATTATTTCCTCTACCTATCCAGGATAGTAATCTGTAATAACTGGTCTTTTAATACTCTACTAACGGAACTTTTTGAAAGCCAACCTCTGCCGCTAAACGCCTTGTATTTACTTGCGGAATTTCTTCGACCCTTTCCAAAATTTGTTACTCCCGCTGAATAGTTCCGGCCATAGGTTGTCCACGATTTAATGTTACAGGTAAAAAACGTCCTGTTTCTCGAAGGCGTCTCTCCGCATTAACAAATATTTTGTGATTTGGAATTCTTCGATTAGGAAATCTTTCAGCATATGTTCGAACAATAGCACAACAATTTCCTTCACAATAACCCAAAACTAATAACATATCAGTTTGTTCGTCAAAAGCATAAATTGCAATAAAAAGCCAAGTAAGCTAAAATTAAATCACACCTAGCTTGGCACTGAACCTTTTAATTATTGTTAAGAATTTGTTTCTTTGTTTAATGGCAACTGTTCTAATTATCTTAAACTGATTTTATATTATTTAATGTGTAAAAAATGTAAATTTTACTCAAAATCCATAAACGATATCAAAATTTTGTAAGAGGCAAAAAATCTTCTAAAATAGTGCTTTTAAAAATATAAATTCTGTCGTCATTGGCGGACACACAAAAAGTTACGGGATACACAGGCACAGGCACTAGAAAGAGAACATTCTGTATATGTATTCTCACCAAATTCTGTATTTACATTGCCCTTATATAAAAAAATTTAAGTTTCTAAGAAAAACAGTTTTCAAATTATTTGAAAAAACTAGGTTATCTATACTTAGAAGGCTATATCTCAGTAGGCGTGCACTTTTGTATACATATAGGTAAGTTAGTCTAAATAGTGTTATTTTCATCCAAGGAACCTGTTGTCCATCCTTTTCAGGGACACCTTGTATATAAACAAAAAATAATTTTGCATGGAGACATTTTATTTTTCTTAAAAATAGATTTTATTTTTTTTTTAATAGAGACAATCAAATAAATAGAGCCCTCTAAAAACTAATAAATCAAATAATAATAATAAATTCACAATTAACTGTGAACAAGTATGTAATTATGTTTTCATTGCTTTCAAAAACCGGTTTCACTTGACGAGATTCATTTTAATGTATAGGTAGGTACCTACTGTTGAAAAATTGTCTCTACCCAGTCAACTTTAAATAATATAGGAATTTTGTAAACTTCTCTATAGTCTGTAGCAATAAAAGAAATAATCTAATTTCGAAGAAAATAAGGAATTGGGATACAGCACAATCAGACATTCTGACTGTCTACATTTAAATTAATATGTTTTTGTAGTTATCTGGTGAATGCGACCAAACAGAATTTTCTTTGGAAACTATACACGAGGAGTATTTATTTAATCTTCAATTTTTATCCTATTCCCTTCAAAGTAGTACCCCTGTAATATTTTACACTTATACCAACGTAGTTTCCAGTTTGATAAACACTGGTGGAATGCGTTTTTAGCAGCACAGTTTGCGATTTTGCCTTTATCACATCTATTGTTAAAAAACGTTGTCCTTTGAGTATCCTCTTGTGTTTGGGAAATAGGAAAAAGTCACAGGGGTCATATCCGGAGAATAGGATGGTGTTGTGTTTCGGCAAGAACCGTTGGATAAGCAAAGCAATATGCGTCGGTGCGTTGTCGTGGTGCAAACTCCAGGAATTGTGGTGTTCTTATCGTTTTCTCCTAATTATCTCATGCAAAATGCACAAGGTAGTACTCCCTATTAACTGTACGAACGGGTAGTAAAAATTCGTGATGAACTATTCCACTGTAGTCGACGAAAACGGTTAGAAGGACCTTCACGTTTGACCAGGTCTCGCCTCATCTTCGATGTCTTCTTTGCCTTCCTGAAAACATTTGTACCATTGATAAACTCGTGGCTGTGACATAGGATCGTCGCCAAAGGCCTTCTTTAGCTGTTTGATTACTTCGCTGCACTTAATTCCGTTTTTGACACCTTTGACAAATAAGAAGTGGATCTTATTTGTGAAAGGGCGAAATGGGCGGTGTCTATTAGACGCCTTCATTATAGCCATCTTTCTCTATCGCACGGATTTCTATGACTTTCTTTATCGCTCTCACGTAACGTCCGATGAACCATGGGGACTTTCCGACCCTGTAGGTTAAATCTGTGGTCAAGCCGTGTGCCGCTCTATGTTCAGAATACACAATCCTGGCGACTGCCACAAAAACACATGCCATACACTAGACCAAGCAAAGCGTGAAACTTACCCACATACACACAAACGACAATGAAATGCATGGTCAACGTCTCTCAGCAAAAAAAATCGGGATTGTTGAGGGGCACACCAGGCCGACGGGGCAGGCATTAGAGTGACGCTAGATACGTATCGAATAAATTGATCGATGCGAAGCTTCAGATGAGAGGCAGATATGTACATATTATTGTACAATGATGTGGTAGTGCAATTACTAAAATGTAAAATAGTTGATGCTTCGCCACCATTAGTAAAAATAGCATCTATTAAAAACTATTTTGGATATGCACCAGTGACCTCGATAAATGTTCGGTCATTTTCGTTTTTGAAATGGCTATCTACCGATCGCCTGAGGTTATTTCCGCAGAACACTTATAACTGTTTATTACACAGGTCTTAACATTTAGTTTGAAAAAAAACACGGGACTACCTAGGTACCTAAGGGTTTTTGAGGTCGCTGAGGTCGGTGAAGCCTTATCACTTCAGATTCAAGGTCATTTGAAACTAAACAACTTAAACTAAGTCAAACTAAGAAAAGGTGGTTGAAAAAATCTGAAAAAGTTCATAAATACTTTTTTTGAGTCGCTGAACCTGAATCCGATGTCGGTTGACCTCTTATCACCTCATGTTCAAGGTCGTTTGAAGGTTAAAGTAGGAATAGGAGGTGAAAAATTTGGAAAAAGTTTTTACGAATGCTGATCTGCCTACTTTTGTCTGTTTATCTGTCTGCCTATTTACCTGCACACCTGTTTGTTTGCTTGTTGGTCTATATTTATCATCCGTCTGTATTTTTTTCCCTGTCCATCTACCTGACATCCTGCCTTTTTACCTGCCTTTCTGTCGATAATTTTGTCTGTCTTCCTCT
This sequence comes from Anoplophora glabripennis, assembly GCF_000390285.2. Taxonomy (NCBI): domain Eukaryota; kingdom Metazoa; phylum Arthropoda; class Insecta; order Coleoptera; family Cerambycidae; genus Anoplophora; species Anoplophora glabripennis. The sequence continues at coordinate 257,649 of NW_019416760.1, read as the reverse complement.
CTAACTAAATGATTAAATGTTACTGTCTATTTTTCTGTTCAGTTCAGTCAAAATTATTATTTTTTTTATTTTAACTTCTTCCCACCGTTTAACGTAACTACTAATGATAAGATTCTACATATTATGCATGCATACACCTTCCCGTGTTCATGAACCTTCAGTACTCATGAATTTTTGGTATTAATGAGTACTTGGGTATTCATGGATATCCTGTTATTCATAAAATACTTTCAGTGCCCATATGAATACTATTTCTGAGTACTGAGTCCTGAATACATATCTAATTTATAAATACAAGAAAATATTGTCGAATAAAAGTTTTCATTATTTGAATACTGATATACGAATATTGTATTGAATGCTATTCAAGAATACACTGTATTCAAGTAATATCGGGGACTGAGTACAAACGAGTAATATTGGAAAATAATAATAAAAAAGAGATGTGTATGTGGGTTGCAAATCAAATCTCTTTTCAGCTTATCTATGTGATAAGATAGCAATATAGTAGTATACAATACAGTAAAGTTAATATAACACCGCATGAACACGATAAGCATATTATTACATGATATGCCTTAAGCCGCGTTCAGATTTTTGTCACATCAATATATACTATCCTCATGTTGATTTTGCGATGTATCATGATGATACTCGGTCCTCATTCATTTCATAACTCACATAGAATTGGACCAGTGCCTCAGGAGCGATAAACATACTTAGTTTGATATCGTTCGAAATGTGTGCATAAGAAATTGTAATGAACCTTTTTTTTTTTATTTCCAGATTTTATTTATATTTTAGTAATGAACTTATTTTATTTTGCTCCCGCTGTATTATAATTGTTTGGCGCACCACGATTTTGCACACGGCCCACGAAGTCGCCATTTCAACGGCTGAAGTTGCACACGGCACTACCAGCCGTTCTGTATAAAAGCAACGGAGTCACCTACACCAGGCAGTGCTTAGTAGGTCTTTCCACGGCACTCAACCCTCCTCTGGGTGTCCTAACCAGAGCGTTTAGCAGGTCTCTTCCGCGGCGCTCAAGGTAAGGTACACACCTGGACTCCGACTCCGGGTACTTAGCAGGTCTTTCCGCGGTACCTGACGTCTACCTCGCGGCCGACTCCGGGTGTTTAGCAGGTCTTTCCGCGACACTCGGCGTTGTCACCGTCAGGACATCCGTATTGCCTTCGTGACAATAGGTATCCCGATGTTTTTGTTATTTATATGGTTAGGGCATTATTGTTAATATTATATGTATTTACAGACTGCAATTTATTTTGGAAAATTAAAGTTTTATTGATACCAAGTCTTGTAATATTCCCGAACCTTGGAAAACACTTCTCCACCGAGTGAATCCGGACTGTGACTGTACTAGTTCGGCGTCTGAGACCGAACCTCGAAAGTACATCACAAAATAATATATCAAAAGACTGAAAATGTTTGTTTCATTCTCGATGTGACTAGCTAACATCCTCAAAACCGTGAAAAATACTGATAATTCGAGTTACGGGATGGTTGAGGGTTCATTCGATTCGGGATGACGTGCATAAAAATCGTATTCGCACATAAACAATAATTGCAAAAGTTACAAACAAATAATGATTACGAAAAAATAGCAGTTCGTTTTTTTTTGCAAATAACTTGAAAAATATAAGCTTTAGCGTCCATTTGAAAAAATATCTTAATAGAAGAGGAAATTTCCTATAAAAAATGTCCTATTAAAATAAATATTAAAAAAAAAAATAAAAAAATTCGTTGCAAAGTAAAAGTAAAGGGGTTTTTATTAAAAAATCCTTTATTGTTTAATCAATTTGAGTATTCGGTTGTCAAATATTTATTGTATATGTTTTTTATTGCTTAATAAAATCGTCTTGAAGGTTCATCAATAGTTTATGAGATATAAAAAACTGAATAATACAAAGAAAAGCTCTTATTTTTTTATAAACAAATTCATGTGAAACTAACGATTTACAATAGCTACAAACTTGATCGAAAGCTTATTTGAAAGGTCAATTAATTAATACTACAAAATTGTCTTGAATGTCCAGAACTGTATATTTAATATGTAGATGTAGAAAGTTATAGCTGTTTATAAGTCAACAAATCGCATGGCCGTTTTGACTTTCGGAGAATACCAAACTTCAAAATTCTATAAAAAATCGAAAACAATTTTTTTTGACAGAAAGTTGTATATAGTTAGTTTTGTCATGTTTTTCTCTATCTTTTGACGATTGTGTATAACAAATTGATAAGTAAATAAACAACAAATTTTTTCCAGTAATCTTCTGAGTATTAAAAAAAACCATAAAATAAAAAAACGATTAAGTATAGGTAAGAAATTTAAAAATAAAAAAAATTATAAATCATAACACACTACTGAATAAAATACAAAAAAAAATCAAAATGATGTAATTATTGCATTCGTTTATAAAAATTATTTAAACAAACGCACTGAAAAATGTTTAACTAATGGTTTTTAATGTCACTTTCTAATATAAACCAACATTATTTTGACCATTTTTTATTAATTTTTAATTTTTTGTTAACTAAGAAAATTAATAACTAATAACTATTTAAGATACGCAATAAGGTAATCTCATTAAGTACAATTGTCACAATGTTTCCACGAAGCGAAATAATTTTAGCATCTTTTTTTAACAATCCGACTTTGAATGTTAACGTGAGCTCGCTCTAAAATTTTTAGTTGATTACAAATTTGTTGAAAAATCGATGAAAACATTTTTTCTCGTCGAATTTTTTTTATTCAATTAGGTAATATGATAATTTTTTGAATTTTTTATATTAACATTTAATATCATTTAAAAAAATGTGTCTTAAGGTCGGTTTCGCGGCGCCGTACACGTGCATTGCTTTCGATGTTAAAAGCCCTATTTTCAACATTCAATTAAAATTATAAATAATGACGATATAGATTCGGGAGTTGGAACAATTTTATGGGAAATTTCCTCTTCTTCTGGGATCTTTTTTCAAATTGACGCTAACGCTTATATTTTTCAAGTTATTTACAAAAAGCGAAATCCTTTTTCTTTATCTTTATTTATTTATAACATTTGCAATTGTTTATGAGCGAATACGATTTTTATGCACATTTTTCTAGACGTCATGTCATCCCGAATGGAATGCGCTCTCAACCATCCCTTAACTTATCAGTATTTTTCACTGTTTGACTGACACTGATGTTAACTAGCCCTATGGGCAAAAATGCTCGCAGGATAGACGTGTGGCACCGTTCCCGGATGGATTATGTACTCGTATATCCCTTCGTATTTTAAAACTGCAATTTCGTCGCTACAACGGCGTCGCAACTTATGCAGGTACTTCACAGGATGTCTGTAGCGAGATTAATACTTCTTATACATCTTCTGTACAGGACAGACTATACAGTCCCACATACGATGATGCAAAACTACTAAACTGGTGACTTTGTCAGGTCTAAGTGTATTATGAAGAGATTTGGTCGAGCTTAATTTTGTGCATCAGGTTTCATACTTGCTTGACGTTATGCGTGTCTTTATAATTATGTATAAAAGGAATTCACGTCTTGCAAGAAGATCAAAAGTAATGAATATAAGGAACCGACCATTAGCCAGAAACCTTAATATCGTTGACAGCTTCTTATGAGGACTAATGATTTTCTCACTATCCCATTTTGTTTTTTATTAAAGGATTTACTAAATCTATTAATTCAATATATAAAGGGTGTTCCAGAATATATGGTCAATCTCTTGGATTTATACAGGGGACTTTAAAATAGCCTGATTTGTTGTCCATCGTATTAAAAACTAATTAAATTACACAAAGTATTTTAAAAGTTATTAACAAAAATCGACATTAGGGGCCTGTATCTCCGTATGCATGCCTGCTTCGTATGAGATTGCCTTAAAATTCGGGTAAACAGTATCACCCTATATATAACTTTTTCCTAACAAGACTATAATTTATTACTTTACCACTTACTGTTTATTTCGTCTATATGTTAGTTCTATGCACGCACTGTTTACAAATCTCTAGCTCTAGTCTTTCCTCACTAACTATTACTACCGTACTATTAGTTTCTTGACAAAATCCCCTGTGGGTACACATGTTCGCAAGATATTACCGTTGAGAGAGTGTTTTATTCTTGCTGTACAGCGAAAGCAACCCTCACCACTACTATTAGGAACCACTGATGATGGTATAAGTTCAGATTTGACAGGATTTCTCCCAGGAAAAGACACAAGTCTCCACAAAATGTATATTACAGATAAGTACACAATGTTTTAATACTTATGTGCAAGAGGACTCGTGATCAAGTAAGTTTTTTACATCCGGTATCGCGCGATAGAGTCTTTCGGTCATTAGTCTCGATTTCCACACGATGCAGTTCACGATCTGCAACTAATTCCCGCTCTTTTTTTACGTTTTCTTCCCAATTAATTGCAAATAACGCAGTGTAACAACCAAAAATTCGACAACTCTACTCTCGCTGTCAATGCTATCATCTGCTGTCGATCGTCTTGCGTTCTTTTTTTATGTTTACATTCCTATATGTGCAATAACTCGCGATCGATCCCGGTCCGCGACAGGGGGCCCTCTAGGTAAATTTTTTATAAGAACTTGTCTTGTTATTTTAACATCCCCTGTATAAATCCATGAGATTACCCACATATTCTGGTACACCCTGTATATAATCTCATCCATATGAAATAATTTCTGTAGTCTGTAGTGTGTTAGTTCTGTAGTTTGTGTAGTTCTGTAGTTCTGTAGTTCTGTTTTCCTTTCCTTAATGTGTGTGTCCAAATTTTCATTTCACATTTGCCCCGGCACAAGCATGCGTCAGTTCTGACTCAACGAGTGAAAATTACTCGTATCCCTATGTGATTGTTGCTGTTTGAACCATTGAAAGACTTCCTGTGTAACTGGCTTTAATTTTCTACAAAGACTGGTTTTCTAAACTTCCTAATTTTTGTTTTCTAATTTTTGACTAATCGTTACTTTCTAAGCTTATTCCACCAAATTTAAATGCGTCATATTCAATTCACACTCGCATTTAAGGAACAATAATTCAAAAAGAATTCTTTCGTCTGTTTTATAATAAGAGATGTGATTTTCATTACCCCAGTGACACAAATTGGATAGTATTTTTTTTTCTCGGGAACCCGCGTTAAAACGGCGTACGTATACGGAAATCACTGAATGTGGTGAATTTAAAAATACTGGAAACAAGGTATTGTATCCTTTGTCTTTCTTTGTATTGACATTCTGCTTTCTTGTTTCCTAAAATGTCGGTTGCGATGTAATATAATTAATTTTCAGTTGTTTACTCAGGAAAATTACTTCTAGCGTTAATTTTTTTAACAGTTCCATTTCTGTCACTCCTACATAAATGAAAATATTGCGCTTTAACATTAAACGTTGTATTGGTGTTGAAAACATTTTTTCAGTTTTCGATGAAATATGAAATGAGTAGAGTTTTATATTTGGGGATTGAAAAACAGGCTATAACAACTTCTATTTCTAGTTTAGAAATTCAAGGTGGAATAATTGAATAATTGTTATTACAGTTGTACGAAAGACTTTATTTCTCTATTTTTAGAGAATGTTTTGTTTATGTAAAATTAAATAGAAAACGAAAAGTTTAACAATTTGGAAGACCGCGAGTTTAATGCTCCTGTGTCACCTTGTAATTTTTATGTAGCACTATAATATTTTCAGATCGATGTTCGTAGGAATCTTTTTGCTTCAAATAATAATACACTAGGCACAGAAATTAAGGAATATTTTAAAAATCCCAAAATTTTTAAGGTGATTTTTGAAGAGCTGTAACTTGGAGGGAAATGGTCGTAGAGAGAATCCAAAAAAAGAAAATTGAAGCTTCAAGTGTCTAGTTTTTGGATCTGAAGGTTAAAATTTTTTAACGTTAGCAGATTTTGAGTAATCATAAGAAAATAAACGAAAAAAAAAATTGCAAATATTAAAAAAAAAGGCCTATGGACTTAAAAATTTTTTTTTTGGTAATTTTACCATAAAGCTCTTTTAGATAATTTAATTTTTTTCAATTTAAGTGGTTCCGGAGCCCTGTACGATGATTTGGCGCTGAGTTATTGTCGAAAAAAACAAAAAAAATCATTTTTGACTGGCACTCGGGAAACAATGGTCTTACCAAAAATCCAAGCAGGGTTTTGAAAACTGCAAAATATTCTCTACAAGTCGTAATTATTGGTTTTTGAAAATTTTTTTTTTTAAATCCAAAAACTTGAAGCTTCAATTTCCTTTTTTTTTGGATTCTCTGTACGACCATTTCCCTCCAAGTTACCGCTCTTCGAAATTTACCCAAAATTTTGGGATTTTTGTAATATACCTTAATTTCTGTAGGTACCTAGTGTAGTTCTTATCTCCTCATTCAACTTCACCACATTGTGGAAATACTCGGTGCAATAAAGGGTGATTCAGTCATAATGTCATTAATTTTAAACGCGTATTTGGAGGGTCTAATAATAAAGACAGAAAATCGAAAAAAAAATTTTTACTGAACCTTTTAAAAAATAAGTAAAGTACCCCTTAACTACCGTTAATTCGGCGCCCTACTTTGCATCACATTTACTGAATGGGAACGCGTCGGTGCACCACAGAGCGTTCGAACGTTGAAGAGAAACAGCTGATTTCCCTGGTCGTCTTAAAACTGAGTTTGAGTCTAGTGCTCTGTTGATTGTAATAGGTATATTGTTCTGACAAGGAGTTACTTTGCTGATGATTAAAAATTGGTTTTAATTGACTTGATTTTCTTTGCCGTGAATGATATGTTTAAATTAATTGATATATTTATTAGCAGGTTAACTTGGAAAATCTCTATTATTATTGATTCTTAGGTTATCTCATTTATTACTAGTATAACAGTGCCAAGTAAAAAAACACCCACTAATAAGACAAAGTATACTTAAATAAAGTAGTAATTTTCAATCCTATTATATTATCTTGTGTAATTATAGCTTCATTGTTTTATATAGAACTTAGGAATATTTTTCAAACAGTGTTATTGTGATGTTCAAACTTTGAATAATTATTATTGTCTGAAATTTACTAAATGAATTTATCTTCAAACGATGAAAGATAAATGTAGGAGTTTTTATTATCTGCAGACGAAGTAATGAAAGGGCTGCAGAAATTATTTCAATAAATACCTAGAGCGGTGCCAGCTATATAGAAGCATATTTCAGGAAAACGAGAAAATTCAATAAATCATTGTAGTGCTACATAAAAGTTAACGTAATTCTGAAACGATTAGACAGACTTTGCATGCAGTAAAATGATTTATTGCAACGCTTACTATGTAGAAACCATTTAGGTACTGATACAATAAATGTACTTTTAAAGCTGCTTTTTTAATTCTTGTACTAAAGCAAACTACTTATTCTTTCGAATATACAGGGTATCTCAGAATATGTGAGCAATCTCTCGGATTTATACAGGGGACGTTAAAATAAATAACTTGACAAGTTCCCTAGAGCCCCTCCCCCTCCCCACGCAGATACAGGCCCCCTAAAGGATGCCCCCTGAAAATGGATTTTTTTAAATAACTTTTAAAATACTTTGTGTAGTTTAACTATTTTTTTAATACGATGGACAACAGATAAGACTCCTTAAAAATTGACCCATTTGGTTTTCCAGGGACGGACTAGCTGCAGCACAATAATGTAATTTTTTTTACACCCTTTACGATAAAGACACAAAAGTAATATTTTTAGATAGCTTCAACCTTAAACTAAAAAAAGGCCCTTGATATCGATAAAATGAACGGTTTTCGAGAAAAAATATTTTTGTTTAATATGATTTATATTACATCCGTAAAGAGAAATGAACCGATGAAATTTGCATTCTTTCTGTGCCTATCTAAAAAAATGCCACTTTTATTTACAGTTGTTTTTCCTTGTTTTTTGTTGCTATTTTAATTTAAATAAATTACAAAGGTTCAGTTAAAAGTTGATAAAATATTCCACAAAAAAGGTTCTGTACCAGACATGAATATGTACATACATCTTGTATATTTTTTAATGCTGAATTCGAATCCATGTACCAGGACATGTTTTAGTAAAACGCTAAAATATCCTCTAAAATAGGGTGAAATAGTGAGAATAAGGTAAAGCTTTATAATGAAAAGTAACAATTTGTAAATACTTTGAGAAAACATTTTAAAATAATATTTTGAGCATTGGAAAAAAATAAGGTAAGTATATGCAAAATAAATCCACATCCACCCCTAGGAGGGGGTTAGGTCCACGAATATTGGTCTGCGGATTCGGATTAAAAAAATACACAACATCTATGTAGGTATTCATGTCTCTGGTACAGAACCTTTTTTGCGGGGTTGTGTTATTTGTCTTCCGATTTTTTAATTTTAAAGCACTTGTACATTACAAAAAAAAACATTTTACATAGAAAAATTCTTAAACCAATGGTTTTTATTTTGTATTAGACCCAAAATAAAATCCTGTTCCTCATTCTTTTAATGTGTTTATTTAATCAAAACGTCAATTTCGAGAAATAAAATAGATTGATTTTCGAAACATAAACTAACTGAAATTGAAATGATATAGTGGTGCATGTTTTTTATATATTAAATAATTACATAAAAACAATTCGAGACCTATTTACGATATTGGTCTCCTCACAGGACAAGAAATTGTTACATTTAGTATCTACTTACATTAATATTACATTTCAATTACCAGTGTTGTAGATATAGAAGGCTCAACTCTGTTTTTAAAGCCCATACCTTTCTAAAATGACACATTTTGGAAAAAAAACATGTTTTCGTTGGAGTTATTTGCATCATAATTTTTGCATTTTGTTTTACATAAGAAATCATAGTTTCAAAAGAAATTTAAATAAATGAATTAAGAACGAAATAACTAAGTAAATCTGAGCACGGTTGATTTACAAAAATAATAATATCTAAATAAAAATAAATTCGAAATGTGTAAACATACATAGTATAAAATGTTTATAGCACGATTAAATAGCAAAAATGACACATATATCTTTGACAGCATTGGGTTTTGATTCTTTTTATTTAATTTATGTTCATTTGTTATTATTTTTGCATATCAACCTTGTTCAGATTTAGTTATTTTTTTTTTGCAATTTGTGTTAATTAAAATAATTTTGAAAAACTACTACTTGCTGAAAAATTCTCAAATATGTAACTATAGAGTAACAACTAAATATTATTTAGGTAATATTTTTAGTTGAAAAAGAATTATATAAATTACGGAAATAATTTGTTGGGGAAACGCAAACTTTACCTATAAAGTTAATTTGAAGATGCAACGTATACGTAATTAATCTTTCTGAAATTTAACGGTTTTATTTTTGTTTTAGGTAAGGACAACTGTAAAGAAGAAATAAAAAATGAAGTGAAGCGAGTTGGATGTAAAATAGGATCCCAGTTTCAAATTGTAATTCCTTTGATTTTATTCGTATGAAATGCCAATACAAAAATGCTACGAGCACATACATAAGGGTACGGCAAAAGTGACTGGAATTTTATAACCTAATATTGAAGTTATAAAGGTTGTCTCCTAAAAAACGCCGCAAGCCATAACTCCGTTGATAAACAGTCTGATTTTAAAAAACAAAAAATTAAATGAAATGGCTTTAAATACACTATAAAGCGAGCCTATTAGAACCCATTACTATTTTCTTTTTGAAAAGCGATAGTAAACTTTTTTTTTCAAATGACAATATAGTTTTTTGTTATTTATTATTGTGCAGATTTATTTTCTGAATCCCACGATGTATATGAACTTTACTTTTGTAATGCATTTATTACAGAAAAGATGACAAAATATTAGTCGCTACCGCATTCGGCGCCCGGCCACTAATTCATGACAAATGTATTTAAACTAATCACCTGTGCTATGGAAAACAAAAAATAATACAGCAAAACAAATAAAACTCAAAAGATAATTTTGTAGTTAACAGAAAAGAAACAATACAATGAAGGAAAACAATTTAATTAAATACATTAACCATTATACAAAGTATAACACGAAATAACATTAATTAAAAACAAAACACATTAAATGAAGAACAGCAAACACAAAACAACTAAATAAACAAATTCACTGTTGAGCTTATTTTAATAAATAACCTACTGTAAATCACACATAAAGAGTATAATTCGTAAAAAACTGAGACACCAATGCTAAAATGACATTTACTTGCTTTGTTGCATTATTTTTTGTTTTCCAGGCATACATCATTAGTCAAAATATGTTTGTTGTCAATTAAGCGACCGGGCGCTAATAATGCGGTATTGACTGATATTTTCATGCTTTTTCTGTAATACATGTTCCACAGAAGACTTTATATACATAATGAATTGAGAATAGAATTCTGCACAATAATAAATAAAAAACGCTTTTCAAAAAAAAAAATAATAAATACGCCCCAATAGGTTCATTCTATAGTGTATTTAGAGCCATTTCACATAATTTTTTGTTTTTTAAAATCAGATTATAAATGACGGAGTTGCGGCTTGCTGCGTTTTTTAGGAGACAGCCTGTATGTTGCTGCATTTTTCTCTTTTAAATTTAAGTACAGGTAGGTAACAAGGGAAAAATAATTATAAATAAAAAGTATTACATCGTCTTTGAAGTGACTTGGGAAGAAATAGAAACTGGATTGGTAAGTAGAACAACTATAAAACTATTTACGAGGATATTTTAAGGAATATGTTGTGGTGGAAAAATTTTCTAAAAATTACAAATTTTATTAAAATATCGATTGAGCACGTTAGAGAAAACAGTAATTTCGATCGTCAGTAAGAAATAAATATTTTGCATTATAACCTACAATAAATTTTTGAGCATTAAATACAGGGTGTCGCGCTTAAATGTGATACAAGCCTGTAACTTCTTTATTTTTTGGCCGATTTCAATTTTTATTTTTTGAATGTAGGGTAAAAAAACTCTATCTAACTGTGATACTGCTGTTTTTATTAATACAATACACGGCCAACTAGGACGCGTTTTTTTGACGTCAAAACAGCTAATTGGTATTAGCGATTTTTTTTCCAAAAAACAGATTACATATTCTCATTCAGCATCCCTTAAAACGTATTATCACTAAGTTTCATCAATTTGGTTCCTTTTTCGGGGGGGCCTTCCTTGTTTTCTTCTTTGGCGTTATTAAAAGGGGCGTTTTCCCGTTGGGTTGGTTTTTTTACCCTACATTAAAAAAAAAATTTTGAAATCGGCCAAAAAATATAGAAGTTACAGGCTTGTATCATATTTAAACGCGACTTCATCTAGTGCTCGCCTGGAGATGTATCGAATTTGACGAAACTTGGTGATAAGACCTTTTAAGGGATGCTGAATGAGAATACGTAATCTGTTTTTTTTTTTTAAATCGCTAATACCAATTAGCTCTATTGACGTCAAAAAAACGCGTTCTAGTTGGCCTTGTCTTGCATTAATAAAAACAGCAGTATTACAGTTAGATAGAGTTCTTTTTACCCTACATTATAAAAAAGAAATTCTTGAAATCGGACAGAACATAAAGAAGTTAGTTACAGGCTTGTATAAACATCATTCAGTTTCTTTGACAATGATTTTATTTCACTGAATAAAGTTGCTTCGGTCAGCTATATATTTTTTGATATTAATATTTTAATTGTTTAGGCATAATTAATAGGTATTGGTAATAATTTTAATATATACGTTTTCAATTTTTTTTTAAATACTTTTTTTTAGACGTTCTCATATTATATGTTCACTGTTCATTTCCCTTATATTATTATTTATATTTTAAAATAAATAGAATGTTGGCCTAGTCAGGAAAATTGTACCTACTTTTATTTGTTTTTGGAGATTTAGGTAGATTGGAAATCCATTATTTTTTTAACAATTACACTGAAAGAAATGCGTTTTATTCTTTATTAGAATTCTATATACCATTATAGGACCATTGTATACTATATGTGACAGTTAAACAGGTGAATATTGGATATAAACCGCGTCCTGCTAGCACAGTTGTATAGTGACTATAAAGCTTATTCTTTATTAAATTATTGTATAACTAGTATACAACGTTTTTAATACCCTTCACGAAATAATAGCAATAACTGTTATTAAAGTGTTCCATATCGTTATTAGAACATCTAGTACTGGTTATAAGTTTTATAATAATAAATGTATTAAACTGTTGTATACTCTGTATGAGTTAAAAAGTGTTCCATATCGTTATTAGAACATCTAGTACTGGTTATAAGTTTTATAATAATAAATGTATTAAACTGCTTTTTTTAAATAAAAGTTGTATATTGGTTATAAAAGTTTTAATATGCGCTATACACATTATTCTAGACAAACAGTTTAATAAGCCCATTTCTTTCAGTGTATGCATTTTAGCACATGAAAATACAGTAATTAAAATGAATTCTTATAAAACAGCAACGCTTGTTCAAAATTTCTACTAACATAAAATTGTGTGTAAAAAGAAAAACAAAAAGCTGTTTCAATTATGGTATTCTAAGCGACTTCTACGTTTTAAGTAAGAAATAAGAATATAGAAGATTCCCCTAGAGACCCTATGCCAAATTCCATTGAAATCCTTAAATGGTGAGTTATAGAGAGTTATAGAAAAAAACTATTTTTTTTAACGCATTTAGCTTTCATGGAAGCATAATAAATGTATTCAAACTGGCGTTTAATAGACAAGAAATCGCACTTTTAGATAGAACAAGCAGATTCGTCCGGAAAGTAACAAAGTGTATCGCTAAACTAGAGCAACTTCCGTTAATTTTTCGCAATGAAATATCAGGGAGAACATGTAAATATCAGAAAATGTATATTTCCTGTAAACTCAATAATTGTGACTAATACATGTGTTAATAGTTTCCTAAAAAGCATTCTGCGGTGTGTGATTATGTTTATAGTACCCTACGGGATTTTCTGACTATTCAACAGGGGTGTAAAGTTCAGGTAACGAAGGATAATCATGGAAGGTAAAAATATACATTTTTTCCTTATTTTGAAAGTACTGTCAGTTGTCTTATACCCTGAAGAAGACTGGTACACTGTTGAGACATTGTTTCTAACTTGCTCACATTTTCTAAAATGTTGGACAAAAAATTGCGCATATAAACGCCCCCCTTAAGGTAACTTGATCTTTTACATTCGTTCAAGAAAATTATTTTTGTTCTTTTGCATTCAACAATGGTTTAGAAAAAGTTTACAACTTTTAATCCGTTCTTGATCAATACCTTAGAAATGGTAAGTTTTTGAATTCCCGTTTTCCAAAGGCAAACTATTTTTTTACCAATTAACGATAAAAAAAATTAAAAAAATAATTTCTACACATTGTATCTTAGAAACAGGACATTCTAGGACATAACACATTCTAAAGTGTATCGTATAAATTCGAGTGTACACATTAAAAACACTGTGGAACAACGAGCCTTAGGCCAGTCGTCCTTTGGATGTGTTTTCGTCCGTACGGGATTTGTCAGAAATCGGATAAGAAAACTATTTTCCAAAAGATAATCATACATATTGTTAACAATTATAATATGCTGATTTGATTGATTGACTTCTGTAAAGCAAAAACTTGTCCAGTAGACGATACCAGATAGGCGAAATCTGAAAAAATTATCAGTCTGATTTCTCACGAAAATAATTCACAGGGCGGCCGGCCGGCCTTAATTCTATTACAAAGTGCTGTCTGAAATAATTGTGGTAAATAACCCAGAAGAGATTAAATATATAATTACTTTAAAATGCCATAAGTGCCTGCAAATGCCTCAATAAAGAGTGAAACTGTAAATGTACCGCGATAGTGGGTTTTGTATTGTGCAATTAATTGCATCTAAGGATTACGTGGGTTGGATATTTATTGATTTATTAAGTTTAAAGTTAGAAGGTGTAATTTAATAGCCGAAGTAAATAAAGTACACAAAATGACTTTCATATAGAATTTCTTCGAAAGCAGACTGATAAAAATTGTAGAAATTTCACATAGGATTTTTACATATTTGAAATAGTTTTTATATAAAAAAAAGTAAATGAATTGAACATTCATGATAGTGTAGAGAATTACACGTTTGAGCGTATACTTGTGATGCATTGTTCTGTAATCAGATTAATCATGTGATCACCCGGTGTGGAGTTACCGCGCATGTGTAGAGAACTGTGCTAAATATAATGTTATATATAAATACTGACGTAAGTAAGTAATATGAGTTTATGTAAATTATATAAATCTTTCAGTATATCAAAGTTATTAAAGAGTACGAGAAACATTAATATAACCATATTGAACTTACTTACCCTTTACACACAGCCATCCAGATTGTAGCTTACTATTTAAAATTTTCATCCAGAAAAGTCTTCATATAAATGAAAATCGCAAAAAAATTTTCCCAGGAATTATATGAAGAATATTTTTCCTTATTATTATTATTTTAAATTAGAAGTCAGTTTTATGGAAAAAATGTAATTCATTTGTCTTATACAGGGTGATTCGAATTTTATGCAGGAAACTTCGAGGACATACAGATCTCTTTAAAATAATATGGGTTTACCTTATAAATATTGGTCTGGAACAGCCCCGTTTTAGAGATACAATACAATGTGTTGCAGTTGTTAAAAAAAATTTACTTTTTCTTTATATGTTAGGAATCTATTAATCCATCTCAATAAAATCTGGTACAGATAATGTATGAAAGTAGGCCTTACATTTCCTAAAATATGAGCTTTAAAGGTTGAACCAGTGGTGTACAACTGGACAGGGGTCACCCCTTTTTTCCAAAAAAAACCTACGCCACTGCATTTTTCCAAGTTATTATATTCTAATGCATAAAATACGTAAAAAAGGTGACTTTCCCTAAGATTAAGTTATTCCTACCAATACAATCCCCTTGTGGCAGACACTTCGAACCATTCACCATACATACAAGAATATCGATAATCTAAATTTACATTTTGGGTCAATTACACAGAAAGTGTAAGATTACGTGCTTAATTTAACTTTACTTTTATGATGTAATTTGACATCAAGATGGCCAATGATAAAGTATATATATTTTTACATAACATTTTTGTGAACCGGTTACTGGTTTTTTATTGTAATATGTAGCTTATTCATAAAGTGGTTTGTATTTTTGCTCGTGAGAATCACGTTCATCTTGAGAGCAATAATCAAAATTTGCATTTTTAAAGCAATTTTTGTCCCACTCATACAATGACAGTGCAGTCGTGATGTGTTTGCCATGGTTGCGTTGAAGACTAGCACATCGTTATAAAGAGAATTTCTCGTTCTTCTAATGAGGCAAAAATTCAATATGGCGTCCATAAGACAAAGAAAAGTTAACTACCGCACAGCGCACATTTAAATTCTGCACATTTTTGCTCATTTAACCATTTATGTATCTCTTAAAATAAGAAAGATACCTGAATTTGACAATTAAGAAGTTGTAACCCTGTATTAAAGGCATCCTTATTTTTGTTATCTACGATCCGCACTGAAGATATCGGGATTTAGGACCACCTTGTATATGAAGAACTATAATAATCATCAAACCATTTGGGGACTCATTCCGTTTCCTGCTACTACTATTATTTGTCGCACGTTCAATCCTATAATCTCTAACTGAATGCGATGATATATTAATGGAACTGTCGAGACTAGCTAATAAGGTAGGTTTATAGGCGAAGATTATTTGAAAGTCGTTGTAAGTAATACCTACCTATTCAGGGTGTTGCCTTAGTAATCTAACATGATGAAGGAAGCGATACTTCAAGTCATTTTACGGACAAAACTTCATATAATTAAATATATGTCTTAATTTGTTACTCTTCTGGCGAGACAGGTTGTCGAAAAAGTGCAAAATATTTTGGCCCAACTGTCATATACAGTGTTTCAGGATTAAGTCGACAAACTTTAAGGAGATATTGCTCATAAAAAAAAATAAGAAAAAATCAAGTATAAATTTTTTTGTCTAGGTAGGTATAATATTAATTGGTAATTTTTTGGTTGTTTCAATTTATAAATAAATTTTCATGTATTGTTTGCCATCTTATTTTATTTAAAAGTACACAACACAAGTAAATGAAGTGACTACAAACCGCCTGAAAAAATTTAGGAGTATTGCAAGGGTCGTTACGTTGTCGCATTACGACATAGTCACATTAGTTGACTTAAATATTTATATTGTTTTCATGAACATAATTTTTTTTTCTAAAAAAAACACCCTATATCTCAAAAACGAAGCATCTCCTAAATAATTTTAATACTATTGGTTAAACCCAAGGGAAGGGGAGACAAAAAGGCTTATTTGACTCACACGTACTCGAGACTAAGACCAATTTTATTAGGTACTATATTTTTTTAGGTTTTATGAGGAGTTTATCGACAGAATCCAGAAGCACCCTTCCGAAAAATCAATTTTGCCATGAAACTATAAGAGTTAGGAAAAAAGTGAATGTACACTTTTTGTCAATAACAAACTGTTCTATCTAAAAATAGCATCATTTTTTATTTTCAGTAGGGTCGTATTAATTTTTTTTATAATTTAATGAGTTCGAGTCCCCATAACTCCGTCACTGGTTGCTTGCGGGACTTCTACTTCTATGGGAAAATGGTATCTTATAAGAAGATGTGTCATGCCAAATATGGCTTAAATAGCCTTCATTTAGAAGTTATTTAAAAAATTCGAATTTTTTTAAAAATCTTTAACGCCATATATTTCGAAAATGAAGCGTCTCTGGAAAAAAATTTATACTTGATATTTTTCTTATTTTTTTATGAGCAATATATCCTTAAAGTCGACTTAATTCTGAAACACCCTGTACATACATATACAAAATAATAGCTATTTTACTTCATATCATAATACCAATTTCTATTAACATCAATTGGTATTCACATAATTATAAATTTTAATAGCGATGTTGACCAGAATTAATACTGACTAGAAAATTGATCATAATTTTTTATATGTAATTTGTCAAAGAATTAAAAGCATAAACCGTTTTTAGTGAAAAATTGTATTTTATTATTATTTTAAACGATAACATTTGATTATTTTTATCATAGTCCATAGTCGAATAAGACTGTGAACGTAAAAAAATTATTAGTAGACATTTTATTGCAATTTATGACGGTGATTGGTACCTATGTAGAATATAATATCAAAAAACTAATTAGAAAGAAGTGACACTAAGTTGGCAAATTGCAAATCATTGGCAAAATTACATGTTTTTTCACTTTTCTTAGTGCCCATGAAAATCTAGACGGCCTATAGGAAAATTATTTGTTTTATGTGTACGCAATTAAGCTACGTACGATTTAAGGTACCTAAAGTCATATTTCACTTACTTGTTAACTGTAAAATAAAGGTCGAATGCGAATCAGTTTTCGAAAATTGCGCACTATTATTGTTGCCCCAATTAATTTCGTTAGTTTTTTTAAACTAATTGTTTAATTATTAATTATTGAAAGTTTTTTTTTAGAAGTTCATGTGGTAGATATAAGTTCTAATTGATCCAAAGAAATGTATCGAAAAAAAATTCAAAAAGTTGAAATTAAGTTGCTCTTTACAGTTAACAAAGTATGATGTGCGAAACAGCGTTATAAATAAATTGTCTCGGGGTCAGACAAAAGCCGCTAGTGAATTCACTCTTTATGCATTAAATGGGGCTTATTTTTATGGTAATTTAAAAAAGAGTAACGTTTAAAGCTATGGTTTGTTAGAGCTGTATGCGACGCAAAGCAGACAGTCAGTTGTGCGCGTCGGACTTACGCTGAAATCTAGAACATAAGAAGATGCGTAGCCGGTTTGTTAGATTCTGCTCAGGTGGACTCACGGTAGAAAATTTTGTGCGTCGTCAGTTCAGTCGAAATCAAATTTGATTTGATTTCGACGCAGTCGTCCAGTTGAATTCACAGCGTACAGTGCTAAAAACCGTTTATTTTTAACGAATTTTAAAATGGTAACCAAGTTTTCACCAGATGAAGACGAGAAATTAATCGATCTCGTACGAGAACATCCACCATTGTATACCGTTCCTTCCAAACGTCTGTAAGAAAACATTGATCTTCACTTTTATTTTGACGACGACAACTAATTAAATTCAAAAGATCTTTTTCATGTTCTTCCTCAATAAGTAAGTATTGTCACCAAAAAATGTTCAGCCATTGTCATGATAAAAATAAATTTTACCACAGTAATAATAAGTATTTTCGTCTGCATTTACCAGCATACACTCAGAAGCACTAAATCTAACAAAACACTCTCCCTTCAAAACCGATAAAGTTGAACGCTACAGATTCTGCTAACAGCGTATGTCGTCTGCGACGCACGGTTCTAACAAACCAAAGCTTTAAGCTTTGGTTTGTTAGAACTGTGCGTCGCAGACGACATATACAGTTAGCAGAATCTGTAGCGTTCAACTTTATCGGTTTTGAAGGAGGGTGTTTTGTTAGATTTAGTGCTTGTGATTGTATGCTGATAAGTGCAGACGAAAATATTATTTTCTCGTTTTTCTAATGAGGCAAAAATTCAATATGGCGTCCATAAGACAAAGAAAAGTTAACTACCGCACAGCGCACATTTAAATTCTGCACATTTTTGCTCATTTAACCATTTATGTATCTCTTAAAATAAGAAAGATACCTGAATTTGACAATTAAGAAGTTGTAACCCTGTATTAAAGGCATCCTTATTTTTGTTATCTACGATCCGCACTGAAGATATCGGGATTTAGGACCACCTTGTATATGAAGAACTATAATAATCATCAAACCATTTGGGGACTCATTCCGTTTCCTGCTACTACTATTATTTGTCGCACGTTCAATCCTATAATCTCTAACTGAATGCGATGATATATTAATGGAACTGTCGAGACTAGCTAATAAGGTAGGTTTATAGGCGAAGATTATTTCAAAGTCGTTGTAAGTAATACCTACCTATTCAGGGTGTTGCCTTAGTAATCTAACATGATGAAGGGAGCGATACTTCAAGTCATTTTACGGACAAAACTTCATATAATTAAATATATGTCTTAATTTGTTACTCTTCTGGCGAGACAGGTTGTCGAAAAAGTGCAAAATATTTTGGCCCAACTGTCATATACAGTGTTTCAGGATTAAGTCGACAAACTTTAAGGAGATATTGCTCATAAAAAAAAATAAGAAAAAATCAAGTATAAATTTTTTTGTCTAGGTAGGTATAATATTAANAAAAATCAGCTGCCTATAAGTGCCTAACAACTTTTTGTATAGGTTTTTGTAAAATGTAGAGTAAAATGAATTTCGCCTTCTCTGGACGATGTAAGACATGGGAAGATTGCAGATAAAGACGAAATTGTCTCAACTTAAGAAGATTTTTCATCTGATGATGATTCTTTTCTTTTATGAAGAAACTGGAATTTTATATTACAACTTTGGCACAGGATTCAAATAAATTACTCCCGATACTTATTTAACGAAATATATGAATAGTCTAATACGTCATTTATCATTTTTACATCTTCATGCTTGATAAATGTGACATTTTGTATTTCATAATCTTTTAATACTTAATCCCTATTTAAAAAATATTTCTACTTCTGATATGGCTATATTCAATCCTCCACATTGAATTTTGTAATTCTGACTCCAAATTCGTTATCAGCGACCCCAAAAACCCCCGAGTAACAACTTTCAGATCGATTTTTAAAGATTTTGACTTTTGGCCACTTTTTTTGGATTCTGCCCCACTGTGAGACGTTTGGAAGGGACGGTATACAATGGGGGATGTTCTCGTAGGAGATCGATTAATTTCTCGTCTTCCTCTGGTGAACACTTGGTTGCCATTTTAAAATTCTTTAAAAATAAACGCTTTTTTAGCACTGTACGCTGTGAGCTCAACTGAACGACTGCGTTGACATCAAATCGAATTTGATTTCGACTGAACCGACGACGCACATAATTCTCTGCCTACCGTGAGTCCACCTAAGCAGACTCTAACAAACCAGCTACGCATCTTCTTGTGTTTTAGATTCCAACGTAAGTCCGAGCGCACAACTGACTGTCTGCTGTGCGTCGCCTACAGCTCTAACAAACCATAGCTTAAATCAGCCGAGAGCGGTCCACACGCGCAATCGCGCACAGTCTGTAAATTAACGTTAACTTTTACTGTTGCTAGCGCGTTTATTACATGAACCATCAATGTAAAACTTGTTGAAAGTAGAAGTGTCTTTAATTGTCTCTAAAATCCCCATCCGATACGTCCAATAGTGAATGAACAATTAACTCTTTCTTGGGAACAAAGGCGTAGGTGATTTCTTTTTTTTAATTATCGCAAAAATAAGCCTAGCGGCATTTACCTGACTTTGTTAATTGTAAAGAGTAACTTAATTTCAACTCATTGAATTTTTTAATTTTTCGATACGTTTCTTTGGATCAATTAGAACCTATATCAACAATATTAACTTCTAATATTTACTTTTACTAATTAAACAATTAGTTGCAAAAAATTTATTTAACGAAATTAACTAATTCCTGGAGCAACAATTTCACGGTAGAGAAACATCTTTCAAATGGTCAATAAAATCGATTTCTAGAAAGTAAAAAAAGTTCTGTGCATTTAACGGTTTTGGAGAATAGTGAGGTCCGTAGATAGCATTGCCTGCAATACCTATCCATATATTTTGACACGATACTGGATGGACTTGGTGAGCCCATCATGCAGAGGAGTTATGGAAATTAGTCGATCTCGATCGCGTGAATTTCTCCCCATCGGTGCAGTGACTTGCGTAGAAAGTCAAGTTATCGAGAATCTGCTGACAAAAATCGACTCTTATTTCTGTATTATCTGGTGTCAAGTTTTGTGCGGATTGGTTGCGAAATACATGTTGATGATCCTGTTTCAATGCTCTAAATACTTTACTAAACACCTTTACTAAACAAACAACAAATATCCAGCACCACATATTTTTTTGTTTCTTCAGAAAGCACAATACAATTATACAATTATTCTTATTGCAATTTATCAACAATAATCAATTTTATCATCAATTATCATCAATTCATCAATTCAACTCATTTGTTATTAGCTTCTAAATCTCGGGAAAAGATAATTCTACCTTTGTTTCACATTTTCCCGCTTAATTATTTGAATTATTTTATGATGGGAATGAAATTAAACTCTACGTTTAAAAATGCCATGAATTTTAATATTATACATTATTAACTTTTAAGTATTGTAAATTGAGGGTAATATACCAAATAAGGTTTCAACATCTGTACTACTTCGGTAACTATACAGGGTGTCCGGAAATGATGAGCAAAAAATTCAGAGGATAATTCTAGACCGAAAATAAATACTTCTTTCTATAACATTTTTTCCAGAACTGATTATTAGCGGAGTTACAGGGTGTTAAAGTTAAATTTTATTTGCAGTTTTTTTGCAATACCTTTTGCCACACTCATAATATTTTGACGAAATTTCGTTTATAGGTTTTTCTGGATGAGGATTATAAATTTGCCCACCGTTTTTTCGCATTTTGTAGAGGGCGCCACATACGAGCCATTATTTTGATTTGAATGGTTCCAACTTTTTGTGCTACACTTTATGCGACTTTTGACTGAATATTTTTGTTCTCCTAACCTTATGACACAAAAAAGGTATACTTTATTTGTTTCGATAAATCTAACCGTTTTCGAGAAAAACGCTAAAATAACATTGCTTGCATGTGATGAATACGAAATCATTTTAATTTATTTTCTACATTAAACATAGCATGATTTGGAAACAAGCGCTTAGTTGCCTTGGAAACAAGTTTTGACAGATAGTAATTTTGTACAAGTTCTTTTGTAGAAATTGTTATCATAAAAATAATAATAAAAATGAACAACAATTACTCTAACGTGGAGTTGCGGGACATGCATTATTATTACGGTTTAGCTACTGGCAATGCTCTTGCAGCACGACGTTTGTATCGCGAAGCATTTCCAAATAGAAATCTACCCCAATCGCGAATGTTCAGTACTATTCATCGAAGACTGGGAGAATTTGGATCGTTCAAAACTAGAATTTTTGATGTAGGTCGACAACGGAATACTAGAACAGCAGAAACAGAAGTTCGTATTTTGAATTCGGAACACAATGACTCAATGGTGAAGTTTACTTGGATTTTTTAAGAAACCACTTACCTATTCTATTGGAAGATGTACCACACGGATTAAGAAATGCAATGTGGCTGCTTCAAGATGGCGCGCCACCGCATGTTAGTTTAGCGTCCAGAGAATTCTTTAATGAAACTTTTCCTGAAAGGTGGATAGGACGCGGTGGTTTTGTACAGTGGGCCCCTAGATCCCCTGACTTAAACCCAATCGATTTCTTTTCTTTTTTTGGGGCTATCTGAAGACATAGTAGTATACAGGACACCTGTGAAGCGTCGATGAACTGAGAGAAAGAATTGTTGCTAATTGTGAGGTAATTAAGCAAAAGGAAGGAATATTCCATAGAGTTCGTCGGAATTTTTTAAGAAAAATTAATTTATGCATTGAAGAGGAAGGACGTCACTTTGAACCTTTGATTTGAATGTTTAATTTGTATTTGTATTGTTCTAGTAACTCATGTATTTTAACCTTACGATTTTGTTAGTAATCATACTTTATTTGTTGAGGATGTTATTTTTTTATCATTAATCACCATCAGCGTAACAACAAATTTTCACAAAAATTACTATCTGTCAAAACTAATTCTCCACAAACTTGTTTCCAAGGCAACTAAGTGCTTGTTTCCAAAGCATGCTATGTTTAATGTAGAAAATAAATTAAAATGATTTTGTTTTCATCACATGCAAGCAATGTTATTTTAGCGTTTTTCTCGAAAACGGTTAGATTTATCGAAACAAATAAAGTGTATCTTTTTTATGTCAAAATGTTAGGAGAACAAAAATATTCAGTCAAAAGTCGCATAAAGTGTAGCACAAAAAAGTTGGAACCATTCAAATCAAAATAAAGGTTCGTATGTGGCGCCCTCTACAAAATGCGAAAAAACGGTGGGCAAATTTATAATCCTCATCCCGAAAAACCCTCATATACGAAATTTCGTCAAAATATTGTGAGTGTGGCAAAAGGTATTGCAAAAAAACTGCAAATAAAATTTAACTTTGACCCCCTGTAACTCCGTTAATAATCAGTTTTGGAAAAAATGTTATAGAAAGAGGTAGCATTTATTTTCGGTCTAGAATTATCTCCTGAATTTTTTGCTCATCATTTCCGGACACCCTGTATAAAAAGTTCATATTTTTTCCCTTATAAAACCTTAAAATAAAAATAGAAATGTTGGTATTTAATTTTTTTTAATTATTTTTCGAAGTTCTGCTGACCCTCAAAGTGTGTTCATTTAAAATTGAATCACCGTGTATCTACATATTTTTACTTCATATTGGGATGAAATAATTTACTAAAAATCGAACCATTATTGACTGGTTGGTAGTTATGAACCCTTAAAGAAAGAAATATTTAGGCTAGAAAAACTTTTATGATGATAGTGAATCATTCAATAAAACATTCACATACGTTGCTTATATATTTGTTTAATCCATAGGCAGCTCTTTAGTAATATTTTAATAGGTACAAATTACCGGGCTTCTGTCCTACACATTTCTGTGCTAAAATTTGGAAAAACGAGTGAAATACGACTAAAAAAAGTAGCATAAAATCGGTTTCCCTCGGATATTTTGGGATCTATTCGGAATAATCTAAATTTAAAAACCAATCCGTGATTGGCATAAAATTCTATACATTTTTTCTCATTTAACCATTTCTGCATCTCTTAAATTAAGACTGTACTGGACAATTAAAAAGTTGTAACCCTGTATAAAAAGTTGTTATTAAGATACTAAAAACATCCATTTCATTAAGAAGCATAAAAATAAGGTGCATTATTAGGTACTTTCAAATGAGTTATTTGTAGAAACAAGTCTGTTTTAATAGACCATGTATTAAAAAATAAAGTCGCTGATACAACCATTTCACATAAATCAATACCAATTTCAAGGAAGAAATTTCTCTGCCTTTTGCAACTAAGAATATACGACATGGACATAATTGGATTTAACAAGGGACATGTTCAATAAACTGTATGAGCTGAAAACAGAGGTATACAACGATTTGCTACGACGGTAAACATAATTTAAACCATGCAATAAATGTTAAAGCGTTATATTTGATGGTAGAAACAGCTCTTGAAGTTAAAAAAATAATAATATTTGTAATAGCTATTTCCTAACTTACATACTTGTAAAAGTATGTTCCAAAGTAACCGGTTTTCTAGAATCTAAATTTAGACAGAAGTGTTGAATTGTTTTCCACGTTCTTAATATTCAGGGTATCAGAGAGATTGCGACTAATTTATACAGGGAGAAGAGAATAAGTGTAACGTTTATCTCTAAAACTTTTGCTAAAATGTTCTGAGATTCTTCAAAAATAGGACATCATAATTTTTGACTAATTATTCAAGAACGATTGAAGATGCAGGTTTCAAATTTGCAACATATTTACGTGTGTGTAAAATTTGAACAAAAAGTACCCAGTGACCTCAAAATTGAAATTTGATGCTGAATAAAATCTTCTTTTACTAATAAGGATATGTAGTTTCCAGTGAAACGGGTATAAAACGAGAATATCTAAACAAATAATAAACGTTTCTATATTTTTAAATTGCCACAAAAGATATATTTATCAAAGACGTGAATAATGAAATTGGAACGGAAGTATTGCTACCGAAATATACACTAATAAAATTCACATTTGTTACATAAAAAGATCTTTTCTCCTAATGCAAATTCCAATATATCAAAAATAAATCCTAAGATGTTCCAGTTGGTAATACATCAAATTTGCAAATTGTAAACTCAGATTAGCATTGTCGTTCAAAAAAGGTATGGGTTTGTTCCAACGGTATTAAATCAGCATTTTAGAAAATATACGTTTAGTAATAAACAAATTAATAACTTTCTATGCATACACTCAGGACGTTTTGTCATGTATCTATATTCTATGTCACTAAAACAATTTATTCATTTCAAAAAGCGGAAATTTATTTGATGCCTTGCCCAGTTAATTTTCGCTCGTTATTCCAAGCATGATACTAACTAGACTCATTGAATTGCTAATTTCTGCCCTTGTTTTCTGTATATTTAGCTTGATATTAATTTCACATCGCCTATTTATCGAAAACAGTCGGATATTTATGAATATATTCGTTATCATTAATTATTATTAATTAAAATCAAGTTTAACTTTACCCATTTTGAAATAAATTGATATCGTAATTTCGGATAAAATTCATCACTCTCAAAGTAGAAATTGACTTATTTTACTGAATTCTTGAAAATCCTTCACTCTTTTTAAAAATATGAATTTCATTATTAGTTCTCGCATTTTTTTCTCTATTATAAAGCAGTTCGAATAAATAAAAAAATCCTATTCCTAATCCTATTAACAAATCTAGGAATACAAAATACCAGGTGACCACGAGATTACTCAGGCTCTAGCTTAGGCACGAAATAAGATATCGACTTCAAATTTTGAGCATGCGTATCATTGAATTTGATGCAAAATTTAATCATAAAAACAACTGACCGTCACTTCCTGTTTGACCGGAAATGCTTTGTTATTTCATATGGAACACCCTGTATATTATTTTTGTTTTCAATTCTACTGAATAAACTAACACTGAAATATGTATTATGTCCTATACCTATCTTTGACAGTTTCCGAGAAAATCGCACTTTAAAATGTCAAATGTGTCATTTATAAAATCCATTTGAAAGAAAACTGACGAAGAAAGGGACAAAGTCATATGATATCTTTAACTTGTTTTAGAAGTACTAAAGTCTGATATCATAAAAATGTCACACTTCTAAAAACAAAAGCCTGTCATAGCAACCATATTAAAATTAAGATTTCTAGGCTCTGGTCTTCAGATAACATTTTTACATTAAACATTTAATATCTCAAAAATTCCGAACTTTGGGTATAGGGAAGTGTACATAAAAATGATTCGAAATTGTTTGTAGAATACGAATTCTTAATTAGTTGTAGGGCATTCCATAAAAAAATTATTGTAGTTACTTGCTACTAAAGATGACTTCCGGTATTTTCTGGATGTGCCGGAAGTGAGACAAAATATACGTCACTGGACGTTGGATATCGGAATTTTCAAAACATTTTCTTAAGTTCCCATATAAAAATACTATACTGGTTTTTCAGTACATACATCATTTCAGTGAAGAATATATTAATGTACTCGGTAGTTAATGTAAAAAAACAAAGAACAATCTTTTTGACGGTAACATGCACAAAAATTGTAAAATTTTTCAATAAAAGGAAAGAACTTGGAAATGTAGCAATGAAATTTGTTAAAAAGTAGTTATTAGCACAGTATTTATGTAAGAAAAATTATTGTAAAAGTGTTAATAAGATGTGAAAGTGAGACAACGTTAAATTGAAATCAGTAAACTTCCTCGGAATACAGAAAGTACCAAGAGAAAGCTCTAAAAATACGAAAGCTAAAACCGTAATTAGATTTAAGAACAGTGTTTGCATATACCTATTATTATTGACAAAAGAACTTTCTGTATAGTCTAGAATTTCTAGAAAAAGCCAGAACACTCCATGTCAGTCATTTGTTTCACCAAAAATTATAACAACACAGCCCACACACAGTCTAGGGGAGTCAGAAGATATTCTTCTTCTTCTTCTTATTTCTTAGTGGTTGGTCCTAATAGGTCCCATGACACCGCGGCCTAATTAGACCTATTCTGCGTCTCACTACTAGTCCTATTCAGAAAGTGTTTTGTCCTTATCACAAAGTCCAAAAGCTTCCTTGCTGACACTTCTCTCAGTTTCTTAGGTTCCAAATAAGGTCTCCCCTGGAGCGTCATTCTACTACGTGCAAATCCCGGGCACTCGCTCAGGATATGTAGAGAAGTTTCATCCGCCGAGTCACATCCTCGGCAGACCGGACAGTCTAAGTTTTAGCTTAGAAGATAGTCAGGGGAAATCAGTCATGTGAATGTAGTTTGAGTTGCTACACCAAAATAAATTTATAAAGTGACGGTATTATAAAATAACCTAAAAAAAAATAAATTCAAAGCGAAGTAAGTGTAGACGTATGTATAAATAACGAGATCCAATAAAACAGAAATTTAACTTTGACATTCTATAATCTCAGTTATTATAAATTGTTGTATTAAAGCAAGTTATTCTGAATCGGTCTATCGTATATCAGTAAGCAAATATACGTTTAACCACAATATTGCGATCGCTACTGAATTAACCAAGTACCGCATTTTTTTTTTTTTTTATAAAACACCACAGAAATGAGACAACCAAATCCAAAAGCCAAAGGCTTGTGCGGAAGGGGGCTACACTTGAAAATTTAACTTTTGAAACGGTTTACAACAAACCGTTCTCATCCAAGGGAACACGTCACCTCTAGAAGCTTGTTCGTTTCTAACCGCTATCTTGTGTGTAAATCAGGAACTGTCAAGTCCCCTTGTTGCTCTATCATAAATTATATTTTATGGTGTCTTATATGCCCACATAATTAAGGAAAATGTACTCTCATCAAATGTAGGAAAAATATTTCTCATTAACAGTAAAATTAAAGTTATCAATATGTACCTGAAAATGTTGAGAGTATATCTGGTAGTAGTAGTTTATAAGGTGACGTTGATTATTTTTTTTGTGGAATTCATGATCACACGCGGTGTTGAAAATGCAAAATTTCAGTATTCCTATAAAGAATTTCAAATAGAAACTCAACATTGTGATAAAATTAGTTATAGTAAATATATTCACAATATGAACTATTTTCTACAACAAACATAGGAGTAGATATAAATTGTAGATAATAAAAGTGCACTGCCAAAAATACATTTTCTTAAAAAATTTCAAAATGGCGTATCAAATTAACTTTTCTGAAATAGCACTAGAAAGACACAAAAAACCCTTGTCCCTTATCGTTAATCTGTACCGTTTCTAAAAATTATTTTGCCTAATATACACGGACGATTTTTTTAGATAAATAGGATATTGTGTACCTAGTAGTAAAAGCAATACACTCCCGGACGACAATGCAAATTGAGTCTGGGAATGTGCTTTTACTACGAGGTACACCTAGTATTTTTTTCGAAATCGCAAACAATATTAATTAATTAATATGAACTACGAAATGTTTATTAATGGAAATCTAACACTACTTCATTAAAATCTAATTGCTTATGAAATCGTTTTCTTAATCATCCTCATTTATTATTGTGATAATAGTCAAATGCGTTTTAATACCTACTTATAAGTCCTAAAATATATTAAGAAATATTTAAAATGAACAGTGGTGATGATGTTCAAGTGTCCGGGACACCACAGGAGTTAGAAGCAGCTGCAAAAAATGTGACTAAATTTATTGCCAAACAATCTAGGGACAAGTATGAATTTGCTTACAAACATTTCAAGACATTGCTTTGCAAATCATACGACCTCTCGATCCGACAATGTTATGATTGCATACTTTTCCGATTTATCTACAAAGTTGAAGACATCTACGTTATAGTCAAATTACTCCATGCTGAGAGCAACACTTATTGCCAATACAAAGTAAGACATTGATATATCACATATTTGAAATTACGTGTTTTCCTGAAACTATAAACCAAAGAAGTCAAAAGTGTTGTGAAATAAACAACTTGAATATACTCGTATACAAGTACTTAATGAATATGTAACGTACGTTTAGATCTGAAAATTTAAAAATATCTAAATTAGTTTTTCCTTTTTAGGTCGACTTTAATATTTGGTGTTGCCGGTGCATGTCGCCATGATGAACCGTATCAATTAATTTTGAATGATGTAGATGATTTAGGATCAAAGCTTTTGATTAAAATACCGGATAATAAAACGAAAAAAACGGGATCATTTGTGATAAACGAAACTTAATGTCACTATACAGAAAATATGTTGCATGCCGTCCTGAAAATTTTAAAAGCTGTCACTTTTTCTTTAAATATTCAAATGGGAAAGGTTGCAGACAAATAGTAGGAATACATCAGTTTGATAAAATGTCTTAAATTGTCTCAAAATAATACAATTCCGAACGATTTCAGAAAAAAAACTGTTGCTCAAGAGATTGCAAACAATGCAATTTGTACTCTATAAACTTTTCCTAAATTTCATTTAGATTTTATCGTTAGTTCTAGAGTTTAACAAAAAATATTTTTGGTAGTGCACATTTATCATCTTGTAACTTTTTTAATAAGCGTTTTTGGGTTTATGTTTATAGGAAACTTTTCATATTTCTTGTTTCAGTTGAATCATATTTTAGAAATATCGTGTGCACTACCAACTTGTAAAAATTATTTAAATACAAATCATCTTATTTCTATTATTTACAATTTTATTGTTAATCATATGTTGCCTTTGTATAATATTATCATTTTCATTAAGAGATAATTTTAAATGTACCTAACTCAAAATGCATTTTTCTAATTACAAAATAATGAATATTGGATTGCTCTAATGTTGAAAAATTGATAATGGAAACTTTTTTTAAAACGTTAAAGTCCAAGATTATTCCATTAATTAGGTACCTACTTCATTTTTTTATGTGTAAATCTACTGCACCTTTTATGAACTTCTACCCAGAGTAAAATATTGAAAAATTTATATATGCATATTATCCAGAACTTGATTTCCACTTTATTCTGGCGTTTGAGGTAAAGTTATTCAGCAATTCAAATTCATTCATCAAATTTCGATTTCAAATTTTAATTATACATTTCAATTCATATATAATTTTGGGAACCCCTTTTTGCTGCATTTTAACAATACAAATTGAGATGAAACGTAATTGAATGAAACCTCTCGTGAAATTGTATGGTGCCAACAACAATATTAAAATATTGACAAATTTAATTATTAAAAAATTAATAAACACATTCATTATACATGTGCTACTTAATATTCTTACTATTATAATATAATAATATAATATTTCTATGCCAAATTGAATTCTTACTTTTGTAATTGCCAACCGACCGCCAGGGGGAGTGCTAGATACTCCACCCCATATACAGAGTCTGTCAATTGAGACTACCCTCTATACCCTATACCTCAATAAATTTTAGGTATTGTAAGAATCCTAACATCTATTGTATACTTATCTATTATTTAATTATTTTAAAAAACAACAAAATGCAGCCTATTAAACATGTGTTTTTCACCGCGAATTGTTTCTTTGATGTAGGTATAAAAAATTAAAAGAGCTTTATTTAACCGAGAACATCTTTTTCTGAAATTATTTGGAAATGTGTATTCAGAGAAATTTCAGAGCCCAAAATACCGTATTCTACTAGAATGCGGTATTGATACTAATCAATAGTTTATTTTTTCAAATCATTAATTTTTACAATATTTTTAGTAATTTTCATACCCCGCCGCTGGCTTGCTAGTGTAACCTCAATGCACAATAGGCATGATGACAGTAACCAAGAATCACTAAAATTATGTATTTATCTAATGAAATATGATTCATGTATTATAAAAAACGTATTTATTTTTGTATTATGAGCGAGATTGATAATATTTTTGATAAAATAAAACTACAAAATACGGCAATCCGCCATGATAGGTTGAACACCAATCAGAGCGAATTACGTCACATACGTAAATGTCATTTTGTGTCATTTGTACTTCTACAATATCCGCAGTATTTATCTTCGTTTAAATATTTTGTGTTTACCAGCTATCACTTGCTTAGTTTTGTGTCACCAAAACCATAATCAGGAAAGGTTAGGTACTTGAAAAGTTTCTAAATGAAGGAAAGAAATTAAGGCTCAACAACTGCGAGTTAATAAAATATCAAAAAGACTGTTTGTGATTAAAAGTTTATCCATGCATAAATTGGTGCTGAAATACAAAGAACAGTCCTGCGACACATTTTGTTGAAGAAGAGACGAGACCAACATCAAAGCTGTTTTTGACATGAGTTAAGATATGGCAGAGTGAGGAAAACTGTAATTACCATTTTGGGGAAAAAATTTTAAAAATGTGGTATAATGCTTTGCAAAAACTATCCCACGATAGCAGGATCGCCTGATGGAATCTGTGAAGACAGTATTATTGAAATTAAATGTACCACGAATATGAAGACTTATGTAGAAAAAGGAAAACCGACCGAGAAGTTTATGTGCATATGGCAGCTACAAATGTATTTAACAGGGCTTCAAAAGGGCTATTTTTGTGTAGCTGATTGCAACTACAGTACAAATAAAATAGTAGAAATAATTAATGTTACACTTGATGACAACTATGTATCAGATTTTCTTAAGGGCCCCATATTCTTTAAATAGTGTTTTCCGCAAAGACAAATAATTTCAAACATTTAATATCTGAATAATCTAAAGTTTATTAAATAATAGGAATGTTATGTCATGCCATCTGGTTATTTTCAAAGACGCCGCAGTAAAACGAATAAACAGGTGCAAAAAACGATCAAACCACAAGGTTTTAGGTACTGAAATCTTCAAAAATACTAACTTTTTTATATATAATTCCACATGTAAATATTCTTATAACATTTACTTGCTTAGTCCTACATATAAAATTGTTTACTTTTATTTATAAGTACGTGAAAATAATTCTTAAAATGTGGGGTTAGAATAACAGCAAACGCATGTTTTACAAACGCTTTTTTTTTAGTTATTATTTTATTTGAGTAAATTTAAATGGTAACAATGAATAAACAAAACATCAAGGATTTTATTTTTGTGCTTACTTTTGTTCTACACGTTTTACTTTCAAAGATTTCAGTACCTAAAAACGTCAGAAATTTTACTATTTCTCGGCCGGGAATATGGCCACCTTAATGTTTTATCTCTTCATGGAAAGATAATGTGTATCCATTGTTATACCAAAGTACAATTTGAGGGTCAATAAAATTCATATACTATTATGATAACTTTGTATTTTTATTTAACTAATGAATCTTGCAACACAAAATATTAGCACCTTATGTTTAAGATAATGTGTATCCATTACCAAAGTACAATTTGAGGGTCAATAAAATTCATATACTATTATGATAACTTTGTATTTTTATTTAACTAATGAATCTTGCAACACAAAATATAGCACCTTATGTTTCCTCTTGACAAACATAGATGTGACGTCACGTTGATGCCATGACACCGGCGATCGTTTTCGCGTGAGTTTAGGCTTAAAATTAAATTATCAATATTTTTCTGCTAAACCATTTATTTTCTACAGAAATAAGAGATTTTTTGGAAATAGTAAATACTTCCGAACATCATAGAACAGTTTTTCAAAATCTGTCATCATGCCTATTGGGAACTGGGCTGTGCATTGTTGTTAAATCTTATATTTAAAGGAAAGGTTATTAAAAAGCAAATTTCCACACCACTCGTCGTGAGGTACTGATCTTTACCGCGTTACTTATGTTGAGTGGGTGTTCACTACGAGCCCTATCATCCCACAAAAATGAAAGTTTAATTCTTTTAAATAAAATAAACTATGAAACAGTCATTAACCTAACAAAAAACTCAAGCAGTAATCAATAACGATAAATGAAATACTCAAAAATAAATAATCTGCTTATTCATCTGATTTTTAAGCATAATCGCATAATTTCTTAAATATTGTAAAGTGCCACTTTTAACTAGGTGGATATCAAAGTGCGGAGTTCGTTTGGAATTTAATCACAAGTTAGATATACTGTCTCCAAAAGCCAGGCAATCACTAATTGCCTTCAATTCGTCACCGTTGAGCCACACTATCTCCCTCCACCAATCACGTGCATTGCCAAAAACATTTTTTTACATTGTACACATCCACAAATATACAAATACATGAATTTTGTAGGGTAGGCGTTCTACAATGTTGCACCAATCTGATAATTTTCTTATACGACACTTATAAATAGGCGTAATCTATCTGATAGCGGCTTCTTTCCTCTTGCTGACTTTAAAATGACACGTTGCTAACTTATACAAAAGCAGTTTGTTTTACCAAACTATTTTTTATTGAAAAAATATTGACGTAGAAATTTTAAATTTTCTAGAGGGTAGTAAAGGATAAATCTCTACGCTACTGGATTTTCTAAACTTTTAACGATTAATTTATATTTCTATGAAAAAATTTATATGAATTTTTTTTGTGAAATGAACAATTTTACATTCTAGATTTTAGATTTATATTTTAGATTTTTATTCGATTTATTCAACTGTGTATGTAGTAAGTAAACGTATTTCAAAATAAAAACAAATTAAAGAGCCTGTCAATTGATGCTTGGTTTTTAACATGAAAAGATGGAAACGCTTTTACAAAATATGATCACCCTTCAATCAAATAATGTAACCGACAGGATCGTTCAATCGCCAAATTTACTCTGCAATAACAAAACACTGCAATAAAATCTGGGACACGTCAGCCACAACACTTACACTAATTTTAACCTAGAATTGCTGGAGAACCTGGATCAAACGGATCGAAGAGTAATGAAGAAACGCCAGTACTTTAAAATGAGAGGCCGGATCGTCCACAACGATAGAATAAGAAGCAGGAAGCTCGCTGGATATGGTCGTTACCGCCCGGCAAATATAGCTTTAGGAAGGGAGGAAATAATGGCCCCGGAACATTCTTAGCTTACATTTATAGTTACGTAATTCTAGATGTATATGATGTTGCTGTGGAAACGGTACTGAATTTATGAAAGCACTGTAGTTGATTATTAAATATACTGATGCGTATTCGAGATAACTGCAATTTAAATGTTTCGGTCATCCTTATAGTGATATTAATTTCCATACAGTTCAGGATAGTCATTTACAACATTTGACAACAAAATACTAAATTATTGCCAAGGACTGATATACCAATGACAACAATAAATAAAGAAAATACTACACTGCATGGATTTACATAAATTGTTGTTCTGTATGAGGAAATTTTAATAGACGACCTTGAAGATTTTTAGAAGTATATTTATGTAGAAAGTAGCATAACTATAAATGGTCTTTTGGACTGATTCAAAACAAATATATGATTGAATATAAAATATTGCATATTACAATGGCCTATATTGTGGTGAAGTATTGTTTTATAAAAGTGGATTTAGGTTCATCTTCTTTTGGAACAGAAATAAAGGCAACTTCGACACTTTAAAATTAATCGGAAAAGACGTAAGACTATTATTTCTTCTTAAACTATCCCTACGTCTCCCAGTTCTCAGCCCTTAAACTCGTTTGCTGCTTTGTTATGAGACGTATTACGTTACACAAGTGAAGCACGAAGTTCTTTATAAATTTGATGTACAAAAATCTAGTAGCGGTATTAAATAAATAGCGCATTGCTACCTACAGTGTTTCAATTGAGTTATTTTTATAGCTAAATAGATTGGATGCTGTTCAAAACTTTTACCCTTTCAATGGGACATTAATAGATCGATCAATACACCATACCGACTGGCTATGTTAAAACTAAAATCAGAATCGTTCACTAGCGGTATTATGTACCATTTACCAGAGTTCATTCAAAATGTAATTCTAGTCTAGTCGTGAAAAGTATATCATATGATTACGGGAACATCTTTAATTGTCATATATGCATTTTAGATAGACAGATAATAAATATTAGTAAATTTGAGTGAGGTTACTACACTGGATCACCTTGTAAAGGTGATCCAGTTTTAAAAGAATTTTCAGGAGTCCATAATTTTTTTAAAATAATGTGAAATGCTAAAAACCTTTTGTCTTGAAGATATAGAGTGTAAAAATATGTATTTTTAAAATACAACAAACCATTCCGATTTACGATATATCCGGGTACATAAAATTACATAGAATAATTTTTTAAATATTTTTGACTATTTGTTATCTATGTCGATTTGATTTTATTATTATTTTAATAATGTTGAAAAAGTCAAACAGAACACTTCTGAGGGACAACATTACATAAGAAAAACAAGTAATTTTATAAAACTTAATTTTATAACATATTCTAGTCTAGAGGTTTAACTGTGGTATATACCGGGTTGTTATTTTTGAACTAGAAAAGTTAAAACAATTATTTTCTAAATCTAAACACTGCATTTTACTTATAAGGTAAAACTTTATACATGATGAGTCAAGTTTTTGTTGTCAAACTTTTACAGTTGATAGAAGACCTTAGAAAAAACATAAACATAGGTCGTAGAAAGCTTCGATTTCGAGATACGATTGATATGTTCAAATATCTCTTGTGATAATGTACATTTAAATAGATAAATCATTAATACAAGTTTTATTCTGCATTAGAAGTATTCAAAAATGTTTTAAAAAATTTAATATTTTTTTCAAATTTCATCATCCTGAAAACAAAACATTCCAGATATTTCCCCATAGGACTTTTTTTCTTATTTTGACCACCCGAATTAAAATTTATAATTCTTCCAAGTAATCCCGAAATACAAGTTACATCGTGGGTTAATAAAGCGTGAGAATGAAAAAACTGTACACAGAAACCGTGCTTAATAATTTAATTGTTTTGCTGGAATATTGGTTAGAAATAACGACAATGCGTTATGTAGGTACCTACGAGTATGTTACAACATATGATGTGAGCAGTTAGATCACAATAGTTTACCAAATAATTCATTCAATATTATGAAAACGCATGTATTCACTTTAGTCCTTAGAGAGAGAAAGACCCTTTAATCCATATAAATTTTCAATTTTTCAATATATTTTTTATTTATTTATATTTAACAATAGTTATGTAAATTTGTGATTCTGTTTCTATATGTAATATGTACCTAATATTTACGAATGAATTAATTCTCTCAATATATACGTATGTTGAAGATAAAAAAGCACCTAACGAATTTCGCCTCATTCTGTTGTAGAGTTGTTTCAAAATCTTATGAGCCTTGACCTTCATATGCGCATGAACATAATTCCGACCGTCGCCTAAATTATTCTACGTCCTAAAAACATTACATCTATTATTCACAGTCTATCTCGAGCTCTCGTATCGTAAACAAGCATTTTATCCGATTACAAATATCATAAAATGCCATATTCTTTATTATTTTAATTTAAGCAATAAAAATATATATAACGAACGTTCGCCAGTTGACTTTATTGATGCCCGAGCGCCTTAGTTCAATTCTTGTTGTAATAAGGCACGTGGTCTAATTCTGAGTCAATGTTTTCACAACGTGCTTATTAGAAGAATTATGTGGGTACGCCACACCTTTCGCGCATTTCGCGGCTCATGAGATTTTGAAACTACTCTACTTACATCGAATGAAGGTAGCGAATGAAATCGTTCGTTTAATGTTTAGTTACGTGGTAAAGTATGCCACAGATCGAATTTATATTTGTATTTTTTCGTTAAGGCTCACTCCTTGAAAAATACATTCAAGGAAGTTTGGATGCGTGCAGGAATACGCAGTTTGTGTAGAATTTTGGAAATTGTCACATTATGATTAAAATTGAGCAAGTGGCTACATTAGCGTATATTCAGCGTTAACAGGTCATTTAAGCTTATACCTTAATGTAATGTCCCTTTTCACTGTCTGTAGCTATATAGACATTGGACTCCCTTGTCTTCTGTTTACCATCAGTTTTATATTTAACATTTTTTTTACTAGCCTACTCTCTTTCCTCTTTTGGATATGCCCTAACCGCCTTACCCGCTGTGCTGTGTTGCCTTATTTATTTTTTGCTTTTTCTTTCCCTTCCCTCTACAACTTTATTTCCTTTAAATATCCGTATACTTCTTGCACATGCCATTTAAGTATATGGTATTGAAATATAATTTCAATGTGTGTGTTGATTTTAATTTTTATTTTTAATTAAGCTGTAAATTGTTCCATACAAACCTCTACTATCTTTTATGTCTTACCTTGTACTTTCTTATCCCTGGCCAGCTGTTGGTAGACACTTACATATCAGACATTATCAGAAAACCTCAGGAGTCGGTTCTATATTTATACACAAACTAGTTCAATGCAACACACTTTGGAATGAATAGGGAGTTTGAAATTCAATAAAGTGTATTCAAAAATTTGTTATACTATGACTTTATACTTGAAAACTTAATAAACTCAAATTAGGAATACCTTTTTATATGTAATATGTTTTCCACAACAAAGAATATCTTAATAACAAAATATGCCTTTTTTTTCGGCTCAGCTTTCAAACAATATAAGGAATAATTATAAAAAAATAACTATTAACTAACCTTATTTGATCTATGTAATACCGAGTACGTCTCCTTATATTATTTGTTGCCTATCAGACAGGGGCATCTCTTATATGTAAACAGGAACGAAAATGGCTATTCATTTGACAGAGCTAGTGAAAATAGTGAAATATTTAAGTTACAAGTGATTGGATTACGCTTATTTCTATACAGCTAAGTCCTGGTTTGTTATTTATACTTTGCAAAAATTTGATGCGAGAGAAAGCAATTGGTGATAGCTAGCAATATTATAGTGCACTGAGTGAAATTGAAGTTTTCTTTGCTGGAAACTACGTAGAGGCCTTGCAGACTATTTATGGGGCCACTGGAAACTGCTTTGGAACTACTTTATACTGCTGGTAGCGGAAAATATTTTTCTCATCCTTCCTGAATATTCTGTCCCTAGCTTTGCTTAAGGTCCATACACAGAATTTTTCAGTCTTTGAATGTCCTTTTCAATCACTTTTTCACAACAATACTTATTACTAACACAATTTTAACAAATGTCCTTTTATTTTGTATACAATTCTATAAATTAATTAAAAAATATTCTTTATTTTCTGTTTTTAGGTCATCTTCGGGTATTCTTACAAATCCACCTTTAGATTTAACATTTGTGAAATTTATTATAAGATTTGACAGTTGATGAAATTTTTCATGTTATGGTTTATGTTGGATTGAAATATCTTCTTTAAGTTTACTCGTCTTCCAACTATACATATGTATACCAGATTAATCTATAGACTTTAAACTTTCATTTGATACAAGTCACTCTAGGATTAGATACGTTTTTCTCAATGTAATGAGTACTAACAAGTGTCGACGTCATGCATTTTATGAAAATTTATTCTGTACTTGAGAATAAAATTTAAAGATTATTATTTTTATACTATGTAATATCATTGATCATTACTAGTTTTATATCCAGAATATTCATATTAACAATTTTATACAAATTTGGTGCTGCTGTAATAATAATTATGTATACGACTTTAAGTTTGGTCAGGCAATATATTCATATGAGTTTCTACATGAACATTTCAAATTCGTTACAGTATACATGTTGTAGAACTTGAATCCAGCCTTTCAAATCTGTAAAAGAAAATGTGTTTATTCAGTTGAATCTGAAAAACGAAAGATAATATCTTAAGAGCATTCTGAGTATTTTTGTTGCACCCTGTATATTACCTTAAATTAAGATATCCAATATAATGTTGTATTACCAAAATCAAATATAAAATGAATTTGTCGGAAACATTTAATTAAGTGCACGAACTCCCGGAAGGTTTATATGAAGTTTACTAAGCTTAACCCCAGAGATCGGTTGCGGCTTATGAAAAATCGATTTACATTAATTTGAAATGGGTAATCGAGGACGGGAATAGGTAGGTAGGTTGTAGTAGCATGCTATAGGTTTTGTTTTATAAAAACACAGCTGTTGTGTTTTCTCTGCCCTTCCTAATTTACTGCTCTCCTCCTCTATTATAACACTATACCTTCGAACAATGTTAATTAAGATCGCATCCTAAACAATCTAATTCAGTTAATTTAATTGAGTGATTTACCTGCAATAACAATATTTGATATATTTGATAATAGGCTCATTTCCATAAGTGATAGGTATCTATAAAATGTTTTACAAGGTGGTCCTTAGGTATGTTCCGATTATAAAAGAAGTTACTCCCTTGTTACTTCTAAAGAAAATCCCCTAGAACATAAGTCCTAAGCGGCTTAATTTCCGAGTTGTTGGGTGATAAATTTTAGAAAAAAAATTGTCTATACGAAGGGTTCGAATTCTATGAATACATATTGTGGTGAATTGAAGAGTGTTGAGAAGTGTTGAAACCTGCACTGCAGGAGACAAGGGCCTCTATGTGTTAGTTGTTCCTCCACTGTGATTGTGAAAACGGCACACAATACCATCTTGGCCAAAAACATATTACAACGCTATAACTATGTTTTGGTGGTATTATTTATCATCAGAAGAGTGTTGGGAGAATGCTGCACGACAATTGATACGATATTGCATAACCACCTTCTAGTGAGAATATTTTGTTCCTTTTTGGTACATCATACCTTAACCGACGATAAAATGGTTTTTGTAGTGCCGTGAGATGATCAATAAATCTGAAATGCCAAAAGAGTGACGTTCTCTAATGTCTAGAATATTATATTTGCGTGGGATGATGAATGTATCCATGTATCAGAAGACACGTGGCTTGACGACTAATTTTGAAAACGTTAAGATAAGAAAATTAAAGATGTTTTCCAAAACTTTCCTGGTAAGGATAATTTATTAAAATTTAGTAGTAGTTTCTAGAAAGTTTGGTGTATCATATTTCAATTAATAGTTATATGACCATGGGTGGAGGTAAGGTATATAACAGTTTATCTATTTACAGAAAAAAATTTTTTGAAGGCAAATTCTCAGTTTTTCAGCCAAGGTGTTAGGAACAGAACGCGCGATCATTTGTCGCAGTCAGTTGAGAACTGTTGTTGTAGTGGCGTGTTGCAATGAGTGCCTTCATTCCGAATCCCTTCAGCTGCGAGTGTAATCCGGTTTCTTCTTGCAAATGGAAAAGCGCTGTTTCAGATGTTTAAGGAAATCAAAATTGTTTATGGGGATGGTGTGATGAATCGTACTAATGCGTATAAGTGATGTCGTGAGTATAAAGCTGGTAGAACGAATATTCATGATGAATAAAGGAATGGGCGTCCCTCAATTGTGACTGATGAGATGGTCAACTGTTGATTGACTTCGAACAAGATGAACGCAGTGTTTCCACAAATCTCCAGATCTGCAGCATGAAATCATTACTAAAAATTATTGTGAGATGGGTACCAAAACAGCTTATGGATCAACAAAAAGCCAACGGAATTACAGCTTCACGAGAATTTCTCGAGCGCTTCGAACTAGAAAGTGAACGATTCCTTGACTGTATTGTGACTGGCGATGAAAAAACGATCAATGCGGTGGTGACATCCATCAGCGAAAAAATTGAACCGTTGTTTCGACCCGAAAAATCCTGGCAACTGTGGAACTGTGTTTTGGGTCCTTACAAACATTTTGCCCCAGTGAGAAACTATTAATGCTGCGCAGTACTGTGAAACCGTGAAAATACTACAGAGGGCGGTATGGAACAAAAGAAGGAAAATGTTAACGAATGAAGTGGACTTGTTGCGTGACAATGAACGTCTCCACACAGCCAACGCAACAAAGCAACTCATGAATTCATTCAGTTCTGATATTTATCTTTTCTCTTCTCTGAACGTGTTTATGGGTGGAAAAAGGTTTTCTACCTATGATGAACAATGGGACGAGAGGTGGAGGGAAATTTTTTGATGAATTTTGACGTATTAGAAAGCTCGGGTCACAAAGTGCCTTGAGGTTGAAGATAATTACATCGAAAAATAGTGTTAGATATACCTTTCTGAATAATTATGTAAATTTTTCATTAATATACTGCCGTTTCGATTTAAAAATATTCTTACTTTGCGGCCGTACCTCGTAGATTGTGTGTTTTTCGTTGTATGTATATTACAAAGAGCATGTTATGACTTATACTAAAATTTGGTCGCACCACAGTAATTATTATTCTTAAGCAGCTACTGGTTTTCTTAATTTATATATATTTGTTTAACTTTTGGTATTTCATTTGTTTAATTTAAGACTGAAAATACATATCGCCCTTTTGCTCGCAAGTAAATCAAGATATCGCTTTTGTTCTAACCATTAATTTTTTTGAAAATCAATCTTTAGAAGATTAACTTTTTCTATTTTCTGTATTTTCTGAGGTGTCATATTCCATATAATTTGACACCCTCGGTATAGAGTGTTCCAAATTCTTCTCATATATTTCTAGGAGATAAATAAAAATTGGTGAGATATCACGGGCTGAATGTTCTAAAAAATTGAAGGGCGAATACTGCATCTTGGTATCTGGTTTACTGAACAATAATAGTATATTTGTAGAGTGGAGATGAAAATGCCGTTTTTTTGTGAGTTGTACAAGTTGTACAGCTATTCATACTATTTTTTCTACTTATGTAATGAAGGAATGAAGGGGTATTCGTACGACATCTACCTTAGGAATATAGTCAAGATTGCCACGGAACAAGTGCATCAAATGAGCTTCCACTTCCACAAACACGTAAATTATTTATTAAGAAAAAATATTAACATTTGTTTTGTAATGTTTTCATTCTGTTTTTTATAATGCCTTATATCATAAAACTCACTGATAATATTGACTACGTTTGCCACCTTTATGTTATATAAATCATTATTCTTCGTTTACTTTATATTTTCCCAACAATCAAATCAAGACCAAAAGACTAAGCCACGAAAAATCCTTAACTTTTGCATATATTAAACAAGTACTGTATTATATAAAAATATTTACAAACCGCGTTGAAAACAATTTTTTTCTCAAGGTATTAAATATGACTTTATTTTCGGAAAATCCTCATCTTATTACTACACCTTCTGTGGAATGACTTAAATAATTCCCAAGTTTACTTATCACATATTATTAAGATCAAGTTGAGCACTTATTACTAAGGAGATAACAAGAGACGATTAACGATTTATAATTGACTAATTACCCACAAAGCACTAAAGTACTGAACATTAAATACAGATGGGGCTAACTTATATTCGATATAGCATCATAATGGCCATATTTGGCGTTAGAAAATTTATCCATCAAATACGTTTCATTCACTGTATAGATTTTGTGTCAATATTTGAAGAGGTAGGTACATTCCATAACCAACTGCTAGCGTTATATTAAAGTGTATCTCAATTTCTTGCAAATTACATAACCAGATATGTTTGCACAACGCAATCAGATGAAACCTATTTTCAACTGTGTAATAAGTCGAGAACGAGACTACCCGCTATCAGAAGTTTGTACAGGGCGATAATAATTTTGTTCATATTCTGATTACTTTAAGTTATTTAATATGTTTTCGAGTAAAATCTTGTATAGAATTTGGTATACCCATATTTTATACTAGGCGTAAAAAAAACTAAATACTTTAATGATAACGATGGGCACGAAGTTTTTCCACAAATTAGACCAATTTTGTTGAATTTTTAGGTTAAACCATATATCTGATGTTGTTATCTAATTAATTTGATATGAAAGCTTGATTCAGTTGAGTACATCTTCATCACATTTCATAAAATTCCTCGTATTATGGCCAAGATTCTATAATAATGGATTAATCGACCAGTTAGTCAACTAGGTTTCATATAATTAAACCTTAAACTTACTTAAGCGGATGGGTCAAATATAAGCGAAACCATGTTGATCCATCCGGTGTGTAACGCATCATCATATTCCTAAAGAAGCTTTCACACAGGTCTCTAAACAGTTAAAAAAAAGTTACCCTTGATTGCATTTAGGTCCAGAAGGCATTGGCATACCGTCTTTAGTAAAACAACATTTATCAATAAAGAGCTCCTTGCTTGTAAAATCCGGATCTTCTGCTATTTAATGTCGAAATCACTGGCAAAATTCCACATGGGGCTGAAAACCATTCTCATATATTAAAAGCTGCAGGTGGTTTTCGCTCCCGCGCGGATCTCCAAAAAGGGGCGTTTTAGGGCGGAAAAGGTTTTTTCGCGAGTCGCGCAGCGGCGAGCGTCGGGGCGCTTCGCATCCTTCCTTTCTCTCTTAGGACTTTTTCGCGTTTTTCTAGGTGAATTTTTGTTTTTCTGCGACTCCTTCGCGAAAACGGCAAATTTTCGCTCGCTCTGCAAGAGAGACGGAACCCGACGGGAACGCTCACCATCGAAACTTCGAAAGTCGACTGTATGTCGGACAAACGTTACTGGGGCAGGTTGTTATTTCACAGTTCGAGGCCTTTGGGGATTATATTATAGCGATTTAACTTAATTTGAACATTTCAAATTTTGAGTTTACGCTCGCGGAGACCCAAACGTTCAAATAATCGCGCGTACAAGCTCCACCCACCGAACGCCTAAGCTCAGTTTATAAGCTCGCGGCTACGCGACTGCGAAACCAAAGGTTCGCGATTTGAATCCCAGGCGGATCGTATAAAACATTTTTTTACATACACTGTGTTTATAAAACTAAAGTACGGGGTGTTAAAAAATTTTATATTTACCGACCGGCGAGGAGAGTACCGCGCAGCGGTCCAAAAGCCGAAGGCCCAAGGAAAGGTCAACTCCGTGATGGCGGAGTTTGCCAACCTTTCTAAGGTGTTGTTTACTGCCTGAACCCTTTGTACATGATAGGGGTTTAACAACACCGGCACACAAAAAAGTGGTATGTATCTTTGATTTCACCCAATAGGCTTAATGTGTTTTGATGTGCTGAATCCGAATCTGAAGTCTTTTAAGCTGCTTCCCCTCAGATTTTGCAAAATAGCTAATACATATCGAAAAATCACCAAAAATAGCGAAATATCGCCAAAAATCACGTTCCTGACCTTGATCAAGTGTGTTCTTTATACATTTTGTTACGCTGAAATCGAGTCTGAAGTCTATTAGCTGTATATCCTCCCAGTGATTTTGCAAAAAACGCAAAATATGGAAAAAAAATATTAATGAGTGTGAGAAAATTTAGAAAGAGGTTTTCTAGATTGGATCAAATGTTGTTCTCATAAAATTTGTAAAGTCTGTTGAGCCCCATTATCCTAAAATTTTACAAAAATCGCAAAACGTGAGCTAACCTAAGATAAAACGTGAACTCACGTGACATGATTTGACCTAACCTAAGATAAAACATGAGCTAACCTAAGATTAAACGTGAGCTAACCTGAGATAAAACGTCATCGAATACAAACGAATTTCCAGTAAAAATCCTTTTATATTTGAGGGAAGCACCTTTGTGCGCCGTGGGGACGGCTGTGTAAACAGCACCTCGAAGCCATGTCGGTTTTTGCAATATTCACCTAGATACCTTGTAACCTAGATACTTTGTACTTCAGGTTCCATCATCCTTCCCTATCCGTTTACTTTTGCATCAAACTGCTTTGCTTGAACTTTCTCCCGAGAGATGCATAAACTGCTTGCTTTAGTAAATAACAAATACTGTTCGATTTGCAAAGACTTTATACTAGTTTAATTATTTTATTTTACAGACTATATCTATGATTTTAACACATATTTAAATATACTTTATTTTAGAGCTTAGTTAACTTAAAAATGATTTTATTTATTTGAGTACCGATTTAAAACCGAAATAATTGTTATATATTTTTTTATATTAGTTGTAATTATTTACAGGTCCGCTTGAAATCGATTTTTAGTTACATTTATT
The DNA here is from genome assembly GCF_000390285.2 of Anoplophora glabripennis. NCBI lineage: Eukaryota > Metazoa > Arthropoda > Insecta > Coleoptera > Cerambycidae > Anoplophora > Anoplophora glabripennis. The sequence continues at coordinate 213,052 of NW_019416760.1, read as the reverse complement.
TAAAAATGATTTTTATCAATACCTAAACTTGAACTTGATTGTTTGTAGAAATTTCAAAACTGTAATAAATAAACTGAATTCGAAACATACTATTACACTATAAATCGTTGTGAGTGAAAGCAATAAAGGTACGAAGTGAATCCATTGGGTAAAATGATTGAGTACATCTTCACTCAATATTAAGCAATTTGATAACAATTTTACTCATTTGTGATAATATTTGAACTAAAACCGAGTATTTTCACTCAAATATTTTATACTCGTATTTGGTACACTTGTACCTAAATGTAAATGCTCTCATTATTGAGTGATTCCACTACACCCCATTCTTTTATCGAGACCTAAAATATTGTCTCTAAAACAGACTTGCATAGAAACCACTGTGGTAGCTTAGTAGTTTATGAATTTAATACAATGATATTTATTTAAGATTTAAAGAGAATATAAACCAAGTCCAAGTAAAAAATTATTCAATAATAGTTAAATTTAGAGAAAAAGTAAATTAATTGGTTTTACATACTCAGAATTGAGTCAAATTCACTCACTTGATAGTTAGCAGACACTCATATTTGAGTAAAATTCACTCACTTGTGTTGCAATAGTTTCACTCGTAAAATTTAGTTGTACTCTTACTAATAGAGTGAATATCTCACTCGATCGGGAGTGGAGAGAAATTGATATATTATTGAGTGGAATTGAGTAATTTTTTTTACAGTATATGTCTACATTTCAGGTATTAATTTCAGTAGTACGGACCTGACGACAACATTATAATTCAGCAAAAATCCTAATAGTGCAGTACGTGTTTGAAAAGTTTTACATTTTATGTTCTGTTATAGATGGGTCTAAATTAATGTTGAATTGAAAACTTAAAATACCCTTTTAACTAAATATAAACATAAACGGAACTCAAGTTTCGATTGAAACAGAGTTACTTCTGATTAAAAATGAAGACCTGAAGAAAACAGAAACAGAAAACAGTTCTCTACCTAACGTTATTCACGAGGAATACGATTTTGGGAACACATCCTATATATCCTCCTCCTTATTGAGATACATTTACAATTCCCTTAATTAAAAATATTAAATACACGGAGAAAGTTACTCCTTGTTTCATCTTTTTTATCTTCTTCTATTCTGACACAGCAGGTAAATCAAGTGACGCCAGCAAATGGGTCACACACTGAAGGAATTATATCTTATATAAAAAATTGAATTAAAACGAGCAAATTGTAAAAGGGACATTCTGTTCCAACGATTTTTTACCGAGGTTGTATCAAATTATATTGCGTTTAGCTTAGTTTTATAATATATTTCTTATTTTTAAGTTTTTTATTCATTTTGGGAACACTTCTTTCTTTAACTAACTTACACTAAGTCTTTCTGATTATCACTTTCCCCAAAAATCAATTTAATTGGGTAATTTAACTTTTATCTCTTTGCTTTGGGCGCCTTTTTTAATCGTTGCCTATCTTCTATTTTATTGCTTTTTCACTTGACTTGCCTTAAAAATATTTAAAAAAGCCTACCTAGTTAACAACAAAAACTAACTCATTATTTGATCGATAACGCGGGAAGATCGTGTTGCCGACCGTCGTGTCGAGTCGGGACTAGTCCGGATGTTTTGTCGTTGCTCGTATCGTTTTCGTTCATATCCTTCGCGCTTTCGCGCGTAGGCAAGCGGGACGTGTAGCAGTGCAGGCGGCATGGCAGGTCGCTGGAAACAATCACATGCAATTCACGCTTCACTTGTTTCAAGTGTTTCTAACTAGCACATCAAATTATTAGGTTTTGGTGAATACTTTGATTACTTGCCTATCAGTATTTACAAATGATTTTACCATATTATAGTCCAGGGAAGTTAGGAAAAATAGCGGAAATTTTTAGGTGCAGCAGATATCGAGATGCGGTTTTCTGCATTGTGTTCAGGAAGGTCTCAGGAAAAATGTCTATATCGTCTGGTTAAGCCATTTTTTGAAAAATGCCTTCTGGGCCGGAAAATGCATTTTCCAATTGCACCATTACTTGCACCATTATAGGAACGACTGGAAACTCGGAAAAATCGCTCGGAAATCGTTACTCGGGGGTTTTCGGGGATGCCGAATTCAATTCTGGCATTAAACTTCCCCGGGGGCGCTCGGGGGTGGCTCTGGGGGAAATGGTAAAGGAGAAAGTGAAAAATCACAAATTATGAAAATAATATTTTATTCAAATAACAAATAGGAGTTTTTATTAATGTTGAATTATTCATTATAAACTTAAATGTTTAACTTAAATACTAAACATCTTGTTCAAACTCTTCTTCTTCTTCCCCTTCTTCATTTTCTTCCTCGTCACTATTCTCGGCCCCGTTGGAAGTACCTTTTTGGTTTGAGCAATTGCCATCGCAATGCTTGCATGCAAGTGAGCACTCCAATCCACTTCGGCGGCACCCGCACCTCGTGCCACAGTCGGTTTCACAAGAACAAGAAATTTTGCTTAGAATTTCCTCGGGACCGGCTTCCTGTGTCATGGTGACAGGATTGAGCTCTCCATCCACCAATTCCCACCCCCATTCTAACGGATCTAAGGTCTCGTCTTGACCTTGTGAACCATACCAAGCCTGTACTTGGAAATAGACACGCTTGATATGCTCGGTTAACGCATTGGCAGTCGGGATTATGCGTGCAAGATCGACTTTTTTAGAATTCCAATGCCAGAATTGAATTCGGCATCCCCGAAAACCCCCGAGTAACGAGTTTGGAGCGNTTTGATTTGGTGTACTGACATGGATCTAATTAAAACAAACTAAGCAGAACTAATACAGAAGAAAAGCATTTTTATGCAAATTGGAAACAATGTCTGAAGCGGAAGTTAAAGTTAACGCTATAAAACTCCTAAAATTATACCCAATTGATCTTGGAGATGATCTACAAGACCAATGTGTTCTTTTAAAACAATTATTGACGTCTGAGTTTAAAGCAGTTTTAACCTATTTATGTATTAATCAAAGAGATTTTTATAAAATACACTTTCATATACAGAAATAGCATTGCGTGCGTTCCTGTGCACTGCAGTGACACATTACAGTGCAGAACGTTCGGTTTCCGTACTCAAAAGAATAAAAAATGATCTACGTACCGTAAGCGAAGAACGTTCGAATAGTTTAGCCATCCTTAATAAAGGGACTTTATTAACAAAATCTGTTAATTATGACAGTGACATTGACGAATTTGTCAACCAGTTACTTAGTGCATCGCAAAATATGCCTTTTTTCATTATTAAAAGATTTTTGCTCTTTTTCCGGCTATTTATATGGCGGAAAACCTTATAGGCCCAAGACGCCAAATCTTAAAATACACCACTGCTTGTGGTGACAATTATATAGTAGTTTCTGGTTTCTGGATTCAATTAAGATAAGCAGATTAGTGAGCTGTCAGATTAAGTGGAGAAAGTGTTCGTTACTGATTACAGATAACGTCAAATAGAGGTCCGAAAGAAAATTATTATATCTTTGCAAGTTCTGAAGAGAAAAGGAAAAGTAGGTAAACTGTCTCTGATTTAAATTTTTCGAATCATTTTATCAATTAAGTTAATATAATGTCGATGTAAATTAGTATACCTACATACCTATGTTCTGATAATAAAGGTAGTAATTATGTATATTATTTTAAGGAAACCAGTTTTTATGAACATAAATACATCCTATAAACTACCTATCTTGCGGGATATATGCAATTTTGAAAAAATGTCACATTTTCGTAAATATTTTGAAAGATACTGGTCGTAGATTAATGGATTTTGAACAGGAGACTTACTAAAAAAAGTTAAAGTTTCATGAGAATTTATACAGGGTGATTCAGTCATAATGTCATTAATTTTAACCACGTATTCGGAAGGCTTAATAAAGACAGAAAATCGGAAAAAAATTTTTACTCGACTTTTAAAAATGAAGGAAATCAACCCATAACTCCCGCTACGAGGGCGGCATTGGCAGATGCCCGGATGCTCGGAAAATTTTGTAACGTAATGTTACGAACAATTGTCGAACAGCGTTGCCAAGTTCACATCATAATGTGTGGTTCACATTTACTGTTAAACGTATTCAAGTAAATAAAGGAGCATGCTGCATTTTATTATAAATAATTTTAACAATTGTATTAACTTAGAATGTTTTAACAAGCCTGACTTCTCGAAGTCAACTTTCGTTAAAAGAAAATAAATAAAGCAGAGGTAGTTACCTGTTTGTAGGCACACCGCATTTTATCGAATAAAAAAAGTCGGCACACTACTAAATACCCAAATATACAAAATACACTACACACGGTTACAAAACCATGAACAATTTAAAGCGTTTATTCAAATCTACCATCTTCCATATCTCCCGCATTTTTCCAACTGAAATCGAAGTACAGCAGACGCTAACTTTATTTTTATTTTTAAAACAAAGTGCGCTGGACGGATGAACGCTGTTTTACTCGTGCTGACATTTTAAACAGGTAAAAAACATATTACTTTCTCAAAAACAAGTACCTACCTAGGTTACACCAAAGTTTATATTTACACTAAAGTTTACATTTATTATGTAAACTTTGGTTATACGCAACTGCATATTGAATAATAAATTGAAATACTAAAACTGTGTATTATTTAACATAATAAATTTTAAAACGTTAATAATATTAAAAATGATAAATTGTAATAACCGTACATTGAAAAACAATCATCCGTATTCATTACTTTCAATTTTCCTTTGATAAAAGACCGACAACTTTTTGCTCTACTTTGCAGTTCGTATTAGTCTAGGAGCCAGATAGGGTTCCGTTTACTAGCTATAAAAATAAAAACTTTTTACAGCCATTTAAACATTTAATTTGTTGATAACAATTAAACTCACCACTTTCAGGCTTTGCGACCAAGTTTTTTGGATTCAGGAGCTCAAAATACTACGAATAAGTTGTTTGCAGCCGTGGCACTCTGTTGGCCACGGCACCCTATCTGGTACCTGGACTATTTGTACACGTGCAAATTAAAGTGTGGGTCATTAACCTAGATACAGGTTAACCTAGGTCGGAAACACGTACCGAGTTGTTTATTTGTCTTCGTCCGATTGTTTTTTTATCTTCTATTACTTATAGTCAATATTTAAATACTACATACATTTCACCCTCTCTTTATAATTTATCTAGTGAGTGTTGGTTTTATATGTCATTATTTTTGTAATGAAATTGAAATGATTGTGAAATTAAATTTAAATTGCATTGCCGCATTTTCTACCTGAACATCTGAATGGGCCGCGGTACTTTCAATTTTTAGTAGAATTGTTTGAAAACCTTCCCCTTCAGATGCTACGGGATATACCACATGGTATATGCACGACGGAGATCCGGCCCATTTTGCTCGCGATGTCCGTGGATTTTTAGACGTTCAATGTCCCAATCGCTGGATAGGGAGATGAGGGCCCATAATCCTATGGACTTTTGTATATGGGGTTATATGAAATCTGTCGTGTATCACACATAGGTAGAGAATGTAGAGCAGTTGCGGAATCGTATCGAAGATGCCGCTGAAGAAATACGTAACAACCCTGGTTTATTCCATCTCATCCGCCGCTGATCTATTTAATGTGTACACTTGTGCATAGACGGTAACGGTAATGTATTTGAACATTTACTGTAAGCCCGAAGGCTTACAGCAAAAAATTAACATTATGTTGTTAATAATAACTGATTTTTGGCAAGGCAGACCCCCTTAATGTGTTGATTGCACAATTTTAAAAAATAATTTATAGCATTTTAAATTATTATTTGCTGGCGCCAGCAAACCGTTTATTTATTGTCTTTATATGAGCGAAAATATATAAAAATGGCAACGTTGCATCTAGGGCGCGTTGTTCATATCGTAGCCGGCTGACGTCAGCCGGTCAGTAACAGCCTGAAAATAATGATTTGAAAATAATTATTTCTGCTTAAATATGAATTTAATTTTTTTTTTTGAATCACGCCATCGTATTATACTCATTTTTCTCTATCTGCTCTTAAAATTAGTGACATTATGACTGAATCACCCTGTATACTTACAATTATATCAACCAGATATAAAATTTCAGGCGTAGAAATTCTATTTCTGCCGTATCTCAGAAAATTACAAATTTTTACGTCAGTGACTTATTTGGACAATCATTGTTTTTCTTGGAACTGATATTTTCGATTTATTTAGCTGTGCACAAATCTTATTTCAGACTAAAAAAATGTCAACTTGAAGCTGTTTTGCTTTTCAAATAAAATGGAAGAAATCTTTAATCTGTTAAATACAAGTAGGTATCAAATACATTTATAGAATTACTAATTCAATTGCGTTGAACTTTTGGAGTTCTTTTCTGTAATGACCCTCAATGTTTGCGCCATTGGTATAAATAGTTATATACAAATTCAGAGAATTTCTGCTATTATTGATCTTTTCTCAATAATATTACAAAATTAATAGTTATTAAATTTGAAAACTATTACACAGCATTGATAGAAATTAGGCATCCCTGAAAGTATAGAAACTTATTTTCTACAATGATTTTATTATATTTCGGAAATAAAAATTAATAAAAAAATGTTAGAGATTTAGCAGACCACATGTCTAGTTGTATTTGTGGNAGGCATCCCTGAAAGTATAGAAACTTATTTTCTACAATGATTTTATTATATTTCGGAAATAAAAATTAATAAAAAAATGTTAGAGATTTAGCAGACCACATGTCTAGTTGTATTTGTGGCGTAGTAAAACAGTATAGTAAAATATACGAAGCAGTAGTAAAATATAAACACATACTTAAATTTGAGTGCTCGCTATAATCTTGAATATTTTTTATAAGCACCATGTATATATATTGAGATGCATCAAAAGTTCAAAAGTTTAAGTTTCAGTATTGGGATGAAAATAGATTAATGTCAAAGAATGACAGTGTAAGTAACAGATTTGAAATTTGATGACAATTAGATGCAAAATGACTATTTAAAAGTAAAATATAAATATTAATGAAATATCAATCTAAATTAATAAAAGTGGTCATAAAATAAGGGTACTATATAGCAAAATAGGAATTAAATAATATTGCAAAAGTTAAATTGAAAATGTTAAATTAAAAGTAATCTGATTGGTTAAATTAAAAGTGATAAGTTAAAAAAAAATTGTATTTAAAAAATAAGAGTGCAGTGCAGTGGTAATCAAGGAGACAAAAAAAAGATAATTATATTAAAAAAAAACAAATTGAGTGATAGCAAATAAAAAGCTAGCCTGGTAAGTAATAAAATTATATTTTCTAAATTAATAGTCAAAATTTATAATATTTCCACTGGCGCTCAACACTACATAATACATAGAAATACACAAACATAAAAAAAACTAGTTATCTTAATTGGAGCATCACAATATACTTACGGACTAACGTTTGAAATGCTGATCAATACTTCTCTTTCGAAGTAAAATTAGTTAAATTAGGCACCCCTGAAAGTTTGGAAACTTTATTTTCTACAATGATTTTATTATATTTCGGAAATAAGAATTAATAAAAAAAAATGTTAGAGGTTTAGCAGACCACATGTTTAGTTGTATTTGTGGCGTAGTAAAACAGTATAGTAAACTATACGAAGTAGTAGTAAAATATAAACACATACTTAAATTTGAGTGCTAGCTATAATCTTGAATATTTTTTATAAGCACCATGTATATATATACGGACTAACGTTTGAAATGCTGATCAATACCTCTCTTTCGAAGTAAAATACCGAGCTTTAAACTCAAATGGAATGTACAGAGATTGAAAAATGAAGTATAATACAATGACACCTTCTGGGAATACTCGTCACTTCCACCATATGTACATCTCTGGGGTCGCACAATCCAGTAGTCAAACAATTTAATTTCGATTATACAGGATGTTTTAGAAAAACGTATTATAAATCGTAATAAATTTTACTAATAATCTCTAAAAGCAGTTAAGATATCTTTAAGGTATTCTAAAAAATCTGGTTTGATTCTTATTTAAAAAAAATGCACAGAGCGATAAACATAAGCATATCTAATTTCAATACGATAAGTTGATTACTATTCGAGATATGGCAAAAATTATTTTAAAAAATGTTTTAATGCCTTTTATTTTGAAAACAAAAGCAGATAAACGCATATTTTATAGAAAACAATATCCAATTTTTTATATTTTTAACATGTAAGAATTAAGGTACTTTTTCTTACATGGTTATGTGTAATACCAGAATTTTTTATACCTACATACAGGATGGTCCCGAGGTAATGGGCCAAAATTCAAGGGTAGATTCCCGAAGCAAAAATATTGCGATTTAGCCGAACTTACCTTAGTCCAAAAGTTGAAAGTTAAATACACAGGGTGTTAAATGTAAAATATTATTTTAGTTTGTTTCCATTTATTTCTTAATAAATGCAAATATCTACGCAAAATTTTGGGGTTTGGGGTTCTTTAGGTAGAGGAATTGAAATTTGTTCACATTTTGGTTATAGTTCATAGAGGGCACCAATTGCCGTAGATTGAATGTGTTGGAAATTACATAACTTTTTTGTACTTTAAGGTATCTCATCTTTGGTATCAAATTCTTATTTTCCAACGTTTTTTACACAAAAAAGGTAGGCTTTATGAAAGTAGCTGTCCCGCACCGTTTCCGAGATATTTGGCTTTGAAACTTCCAATGCTAATAGTTGAAATAATTAAAATAATTTAGAAATGTCAAAAATAAGGGTTTATTTATAATTAAAAATTGTAATGAACAGTGAAATAGTAAACATTAGTAAAAAATATGCCTTTTTGACAATAATTGCTCAAAATGTCCACCTTAGAAGTTCAATACATTTATCGTCGCATTTATTTAAAAAATTGACTTATTTTAAAGTATAAATCCTTAACGCGAAATGACTGCATCATTTAAAATCTGCTGCTAAAGTTCTTCTCAGGTGTTTATAGTTTCTCCATAAACAACTGAATTCTTGTTACTCCAAAAACGAAAATCTCGGCATTTTATCTCATAGGTATTTATGTATACAATTTAAATTGTAAGCTGATGTAATTTTAATTAGGTACGAATAATACTTACAAATGACAGCAAGAAGACAAGTGGAAAACGTCAATTATTTGATTTTCGTCCAAATCCTACTTAAGAAACTTTGCCACTAAATTTATAACACTTGTAGGTAGGTAGGTACTTAATTATCGTAATTTAATGCAACAGCAATGGAAGCTTCAAAGCCAAATATCTCGAAAACGGTGCGAGATAGCTACTTTCATAAAGTATACCTTTCTTGTGTAAAAAAAGTTGGAAAATAAGAATTTGATACCAAAGATGAGATACCTTAAAGTACAGAAAAGTTATGTCATTTTTAACACATTCAATCTAATGTAGCTAGCCCTCTATGAACTTTAACCAAAATGTGAACAGATTTCAATTCCTCTACCCAAACAACTTCAAACCCCAAAATTTTGTGAGGATATTTGCATTTGTTATGGAACAAATAAAAAAAAACTGAAATAATATTTTACATTTAACACCCTGTATCTCTTTAACTATTAAGTTTTGAACTAAGGTAAGTTCGGCTATATCGCAATATTTTTGCTTGGGGATTCTACTCATGAATTTTGGCCCATTACCTCGGGACCACCCTGTATAATAAATACATTTGATACTTAGATACAAATGTACATGTAAGTATTTCTTCAAAAAGTTATTTTAATCTAGAAAATAAATTTTAATTACGATTATCTTTTAGTTCAAATATTGATTTATGATTTGCCACATGCCGGTTAGGGGTCAATATATCTTCGTAAATCAGCCGACGTTTCCAAGCGCAGCAGAGAAGTAACTGTTTCTTGTGTTTCAGTAGACGATTAATTTTCTGTGTGCAGTGTACAATATTTCATTCAGTTTTGACCATATTACCGAAAGGCAGAAATTCATTAAATAGAAATCTTGCAGTATCATACAGGGCGATTCAAACTCGATAGTATGGGCCTACTGTGAGGATACAAACAATTTAAATACAATTTGGGACTCGTGGTGTTAAATGGGATGATATTCATTTTCAATCGAAAGTATTTTCTTTGGAATTTGACAGAAACTGCACTTTAAACAACGAACATTCAATTATTTTCCAACGACTACTTGATCCTTCCACCGCTAATGTGATTTTTAGGTGGTATTTCCTTTGAGACTATTTAGGACGATATTGCTTATAACTTTTAAACGGGAAGTAATACAGAAAAAATTCTCTAATAAAAGTTTATTAGAAAAAAGAGAGCTTTTTAACAGGAAAAAAATTTGGGTATGTTTCTAGAAAAAATATAATTGATGTAACGTAACGTAATGTAACGACGTAATTAGTCGTTTCTGTCAAATCCAAAGATTTTTCAATTAAAAATAAATGTTCTTGTCTTTCGAAACATTACAAAATTTAGTTTTTTTTTTATTTTTGTCAAATAGGCAAATGAGCAACACTTTCGACATGTAGGTATAGTTAAAGGTAATTGGTTTTTCGTATGTACTTTTACACATCTTGACAAAACGGTTCTTTGGGGATTACAAGATTAAGGAATTAAGGAAAATACGAGGGGGATCCCAAAAATAACCGGACGAAATTCGCTGCGCACGCTGCTCTTGTAATTCAGGCTTCTCCCGCTAGATATAGGTGTTACGTAACCCCTCCTGAATCAATTTACCAAGTAGCTTCGCTCGAGACGATTGTAGCCAGTACCTGAGATATTTTTCATACCAGGACTATTTTTAAAATGGTTGATAGTCAATACCAGCGTGCGGCATTGAAATTTTGTTTTCTACTCGGTAAAAGTGCAACGGACGCGATTTAAGTTACCTAACACACATCTAGTGGGGGACGCCCGAACTACAAGACCGGCGTGCGCAGCGAATTTCGTCTAGTTATTTTTGGGTCTCCCCTGGTATGTCCCTTAATTAGAAATGGACTCATCAAATCTTATATCTTGTAATCCCCAGAGAAACGTTATTCAAAAAGCAATATGAAATGCTATAAATGCATCTTAATATAAACTTGAATTTCCTGAAAATGGTTCATTTTATCGTTAAGGATGAAATAGTAATAGTTACTCCCCTAAAACTGTTGGAAACCCCATATTTTATTATTACAAAAACTAATATATTTTCGTATTCAAAATATCCTAAATTACTAGGTATAAACACCGATAAGAATTGTTTAGATTATCGGCTTCACACTTGAGCGGGGAACGCCCTAAATGCTGACAAGTTAAAATTCCTTTTTCTACCTGCGATTCATATAATTAGTTGGTTATAGACCTTCCTTGTGTGACAGTGCCACACAAAAAGTGATTATTAAATAAATATTAACAGAAAAATAATAATTAGAGTTTTATTAAAAAGTCCCATTTCCTAATCCTAACAAAAACTACCCTAAAACTTACGCAACATCTAGGACAAATTGGTGACCACATGTCTTGAAAGAGGATTTTAAGGTATCGCATAAATACAATATCTACAATCCCTTATATTCATTCATTCTCCAGGAGACCCTATATAAAAAATCTGTAGTATATTCAAAAACAACAAAGTCATATTTTTTGTAATAATGGCTTTTATATATTTGAAACGTCTAGTGAAAAATTATACATAAGGAAAATAACTGAATTATCTTATTATAATATAATTAACTACTAACAGCGTTTGTTTAATGTAAAGTGAAAACATAATTTCCTATGACACTTATGATATTTTAAATAATAAAACAACACAGTTTTTAGAAAATTAAACGTTAATGTGAGGTTAGTTACCCTAGTTACAGAAGATAGAATAATAAATCTGTAATATATTAAAGTAAGGAATAACAAATTCATATTTGGAAAAGCTAAATGGTATCCCAAATAGAACTGAAGAGAATGAACCATGACGGTTGCGTTGAATAGATTTATTACATTAAAATTAATAAGATTAATTTGACGTACGGTATATCGACTCGATTTATAATCAGTTAGGCACTTTTGAAGACAAGACAAGAATTTGATAGTGGATCGTTTAATAATTTTGCAAGGAGAAACCCATTGAGTTTTAGTAAACAGTCCGTAATAATAATAGAGACAAATATGTACCTACGTACATTTTTCATATTATAATCAAAAACAGCAAATATTTTTTGTGAACTACCAGCCACATGGATACCCCTCCTAAGGCTGTTTAAAATAATTTTCGACAATATAAAATCCCAGATATTATGAAATATTATCACTAGACAATCAAGTCTTTGTCTAATAAAATATGCTTAAGGCACATTTTTTTACGATGACGGTTATCTTGGTATTAGGGACAAATTCCAAAAAAGTTGATAGTGCTTTAATCTGAAGAGAACGTCCTACAACATTGGTACGTACAAATATAGGTATTAAAAAAACCTCAATTTTAAATTGTACACGAAAAACATTGTCCTAAAAATTCACATAAGTTTGCAAATGGAGTAAATTCAGTATCTCAATTATTGTGCATATTTATAAAAAAAATCCCCAGAGACGTTGCTTTGGGAAGTAGGGGTTTTCATTCTTTATTCAAAAATGCTATGGCTGAGAATAAATAAAAAACCTTTAATATAACATTTAATAACTGTAATACATAAATACGATAAAGTAGTGTTACAAACGATGATTTTATTTGTTCTCTATAAATTTTCTCATACTTGCATAGTTTATTATTTACTTCTATTGTATATAACGTAGATATTATTATGTTAAATGGATTCAATTACAGTTGATTCTTTTTTTTTGATGACATGTGTCTATTAGTATGCTTGAGGCAAAACTTCTCAAGTTTGTACTTCTAGGAATAAGGAGGTCTCCATTATTCCGCCGGAATAATCTGCTCCTCCTTTTATATGTAAAGTTGCACTGGAGATAGCGGTGCCCAAATTTCTCAATTTCATGTTTATGAAGAGGTTTCTCGCTCGCTATCGAGTTGTTCTGATCGATGAAATCCTTTATCGAGTGATTTGCTATATATACCGAAGGTAATGAAATATAAACTGCACGTCGTATTGGAAATTTTTCAAAATTATTTTATAGGAAAGTCAGTATTAAGACGCATTTATAGGTATTCCGAAATAAGTTCTGAAGTATTTCTAAAACAGTGATCTAATTTCGATGCGGTTTGCACCACAAAACACATCATACAAAAAGGATGTCTTTATTATACCAACATCGATACACCACCGACATTTAAAAGATAGCTGACTCCCCCATTGTACCTAACCAAGGGAAATATGGAAATATCGGGCTAAAATTGAATAGTGACTGGCTGTTAATGAAGTTTATTGTTAAATAGTAGTAAAGGTATTGTTAATTTGAAGCGGGAGATCTATATGTATCATTTGATTTATTTCTACTATTAAGTATTTACATTAAAAATTAAAGGAACAAACACGAATTTACTAAATAAATAAATTATTGTAAAATGTGTTAATTTCTTTAAATATTAGTGTATCTATACTTTATTAAAATATAAATCTTTAAACGAAACCATAAACATCTATTAGATGTTTAGAAAAGATTTTAAGGGATTGTTCTATACGATTTAATATAAAATGAAACAAACATTCTAATAAAAATAAACAAATTTTTCACCTACGTAAGTAAAAATTAAATAGTGTGCTATAAATCACAAAGGTACATATACTGTTTTAATTCTTTGAGACATATAAATTTGTCTTACTTTAATTTTCTTATTCTGCTTAACTTCTTTGTACATATTTTATTTCCTTCTTTCTTGTCTGGGCGTCAGCTCACATGAGCATATAATCGTACTTTAATTCAAATTTTTGTTTGCTATGTTTAGAGAAAGCTTTTGTTTAAAAAAAAAATAATAATTTAAGATATAAGCAAATTTTAATCTAACATGAGTAGTCTCACCTCAGGGTAAGATTCTGAGAAGATTAGTAAACTAATTTTAAAATATTACACTGATTGATGAATTTAGATATTTAATTTTGAGAAGGCAAAGACAAACAAATTATATTTGAATTTTAACTGACTAGTTATTCTATTCCTTGTAAAAAACATTTCTAATTCTTATAATGACTTGAATTCACTATATTTCCAATTAAATAAAATAATGTGTGATTGGCTAACACTTCATTTTATTTTTTTTATTTTACCAACATTATCCAATCTTCGATCAATAAAGTTTTCTTAAACTATACCTACGCCACGTCTTACTCTAACTTAATTAAATAACAATGTCCAATTATTTGGATTTAAATATTAAATCTAATACAAGTCTGTTTTATATTAAGATTTTATACCTTTCTACACTGTCTAACACTCTTATTTCTTCTCTTGTTGGTCCTTTCTTTCCTCTAATCTTTTTCTGAACCGCCTAGCACAACTTCTGTCCTTGTCTTGTCATCTGTCATGCAATTCCTTGTTATTTTTCTTCTTCCTAATATTTCTTTATTACTACTCCCTGGTGGGTGACTTTAATTAGGTGTGGGCGTACTCGATACTGGTTATTGCTCTATAACATTTAACTTGTTTCGATATTGGACTTACTTTGACTTCTCTTGGCCTTAATCTTCAATTGATTTAGTTTTTGTGATTATGTTTTCTTCTATTCCTTCTTATATATGGTTTTCTTTACTAACTACACTTATTTCTTTATGGTTATTAAATTATCTTCCTTTTTAAAATTCAAAATATAATTTCTACAACTTTTGCTGTCATCCCAATTTTATTATTTTTTTCTTAGTTACCTCACTCTTTTCTTTCATATCCCACTCATTTTTTTTAAATCACTTTATATTTCTAGTAATCCAAATTTTAATTACCAATCACATTTTTAATTTCGAATATACTTTATTACATTATATTTCTTTAAATTTTGTTTGAAATTCCTTTTTTTACAAAAATTTTAATTGATCATGTACTAATTTTTATTTTTTTTGTCTTTCTTCTCAATTTCAACCATCTACTGTACTTCTATTGGTCATACTTAACTTAACTTAACTTATAATTTATTTCTTTAAAATCAATTTTACTAATTTTATTTTCCCTTTACCTTTCCCTTTGATATTTTGGCTAAATTCATTCTATTACAACACATAACACAGACACAAAAAGAAATTCATATACCTACTTAGTTTTATCAGAGTGCACCCCTGTATTTTGACCCTCTGAAGACAATGAAGCCATCAGAAATGCTCCATTAGGTCAAGATTTTTCCTTAACTTAACAAAATAGCTCAAAATCAGTGGAAACCTTGATTTTTTTATTAAAATACCTACTTAAGATTTTGAAATTAAAGTACACAGATGTGTTAATAGGGTCAAAATAAAAACTATTTATTCCTGTACTTTTTTCTATAAAATGCATTTTCTCATAAACGAATAAGAAATAATTCCAACATACTTTTAAGTCCAAACAAAATTCAATTTTGCTTCTACATAGGATTTTATTTAAAGAAATCAAGATATCTATGACTTAAAATTATGACATTCTGAGGTTGTTAATTGTTATTTAATGCTTGATCGAATGGCAACTTATATTGTTTAAGATACTATCTGTCATTAAGATAAAATAAGTAAGATATTTATTACACAAGCAAAACAAAACACTTTGACACATTTGCCTTTAAGTCAATTTTATAACTAAAAAACTATACTCTTTTCATTTTAGCAAAAAAAAAACAAATTAAATAAAAAGATTATCTTGTTTAGTTTCGGAGATATTTGATATATGTGAGAATGCTACAACTCTCTTTTTTATTTAATATCAAATAACTGCCATGATAATCTGCAATTTATATAATTCTAACATTTTTTTTGTAAATTCAATCATTTTAACAATCAAATTACCATTCACGCAAATTTCATAAAATCCACACATAAGCTTTTAAATCAAATCAGATTAGTGTTAAAGCAAGAGTAATTCATTTCATACTTTCCACTCACTGTTTATTTACTTAAGAGCAGGATTACGAGAGCTAAAGTCGTAACACTTCTTAGATGGCGATTGGATGCCCTTTTCCTAATTTCTTGCATAAATTTGAGAACCCAATTTTCAGACGAGAATCTACTCGTCGGTAACTCTCCATTAATAAAATCTAGCCATTCGCCAGTAGATGGTACTGATTAGCATACATTAAATAATGCAAACATGTCATTATAGATGTCCTCGTACACGGCATCGGCAATGAGAAGTTTAAAAAAACGCCATACAATTTGCACAAAAAACGGGAACCGTGTTTTTATGAAGTTTGGTTATTTCATTTTTATTTCATTTATGATATTGATGTGTCCTGCGTCGTTTGACATCGTAAATATTATTCTAGTGTGTGAGTTGTGTATTGTACTGATTACTTTTTTTCTTAATTAGTTATTATTATATATTACTTAGTTATTATTATTATTAGTGACCTTTGTGTTGTGAACTATATTTACTGTGTTTATTATTTATTGCGTGTTTATTTCGCAATGCCGAAAGGCTTAGGAAAAACTAAAAAAAGGTCAAAACGTGCTAAATCACTTAAATTAATCTGGAAAGAAAGACACCAAAATCTGTAAAATAGTATTAAATAGTTTTAAATAGGTAAAAATGCATAAATTTACTCTTTTTAGATATAGGACTT
>NW_019416760.1:194829-195935 GCF_000390285.2 Anoplophora glabripennis | reverse complement strand
TTTATTGGAAGAAATTATTTTATTGCAAAAAAATTGTTTTTTACCACTGCAAAAACGTACCACAAAAACACTGTCATTTTTGTCTTATAAACAATTAGAATAAATTTGTTGCCAGTATATTTAGAGAGATTATTTTTCCACATTTGTAAAACTGGAATTTTTACACAAATTAGAAAAAAAAGTTGCTCTAACTTAATTTGGGGCAAAGTTACACTTTTTTAAAAAAATCACAGCTACCTTGTTTATAACTATGAAGACTTCTAATAAGTGTCATTTCGAAGATAAAAAATTCTATGTTAAATTTTTGAGGACGACAGCATTTCTGAGAATGCTCCAAATAATGACCGATACAAGATGACTTTGAGTCAGTGGAGGGGGAACCTACAAATCCACGAGCAAATTGATGGAGCAAGTTATATCTCTGGAACTTGTTGGCCGATTTTGTATGTTTTTTTTTATTTGAGGTACCTTCTTGCGTACATCACAAATATGCATTTTGTTAATAAATAATTAATTAAATAATTAATAATTAATCCAGTAATTTGTTTAAACATTAACAAAAACATTTATTTTGCAAAATAACATTTTTAAATATTAAATATCATTTTTTAATAAATTAATATTGCAATTTACTAAGTATGTTGTTTAAACTTTTACAAAAAATAAATTCTAAATTATCAACATTTTCGTAGTTATTTTGACGGGAAGTTATAGATATAGGTTCAATATTTTTCTTATTAATAAATTAACATTTAAATAATTGAATAATTTGTTTAAACATTAAAACATTTCAAATTATCAATATTTAAGGTTTTTTTCAGGAAGTCATAGGAATTATTAATTTACATATCTTACATACTTAGACCAGGGTCGATAATTTTTGAAACCAAAAAAAATTATAGTAGGATGAAACCCATTGGAAAAGAAAGAGAATATAACAGAAATGAAAGGAAAAATAATTTACGTGCGATCTGAGGTCGGGAAGGGGTAGGGGGTGAGTTTTTAAGGGTAAAAAACGACGGTTTCCCTTGATTTCCGGAAAAACTACAAGTCTTATGGAAAAAAGTTAAATGACAAAGTTGTAGGTAATAAAAAGATCTACAACT
>NW_019416760.1:169864-191387 GCF_000390285.2 Anoplophora glabripennis | reverse complement strand
ACCTAGACCTAGACGTATTTCCTTAG
Source organism: Anoplophora glabripennis (assembly GCF_000390285.2). Taxonomy (NCBI): domain Eukaryota; kingdom Metazoa; phylum Arthropoda; class Insecta; order Coleoptera; family Cerambycidae; genus Anoplophora; species Anoplophora glabripennis. The sequence goes on along the minus strand of NW_019416760.1, from coordinate 191,361 downwards.
TTCCGTCATATATTTTATTTTTCAAATATGAGAGCATTTTGTGACTGCGAAATATATTCAGTCACGGCGAAACGAAGTCAAAAATTAAAATATGTTTTACAGTTTTCTATAAGCCATAAAATTTCAATGGTTAAGTTTGATACTGGCTCCATCTGGACTAGAAGCTCCAAACATTCATATTTGTTGTTCTCTTTGGTGCGTATCTCTACTAATGACATTTAAATAAATGGCTACCAAAGAAATAATTTCACAAAAATCTAGACATTGCTGGTAATACTGCATAATTTAGTCTAATATTTTGCAGGTCAGTTCCTCAAATCTGTACGAAGGAGATGTAAAATTATAATAAAGATCTATGACATAAAATTTCAATTTGTTATTATACTTTATTTATCCATAACTTCAATAATACAAATTATTTTGCAATAAAAAATATGTCAACTCCTAGCTCAATACCTTATCTATACAGTATATCCCACCGGGAATCGCCGCGATCGATATCTGGAAAAGTACTTATTTGAAAAATTTGAAAATTTGGCACGTTATTAAAATTGGTGGGGGAAACACAGCTAAAATATTTTCAAGTTCATAGCACTTCCGGTTATACCGGAAGACGACGCCATCTTCGTTATTTTAAATGGAACACCCTATATATTTTTTCATTTTTGGATTCTATTTGAAATTCTAAGGTCACTTTGTATAACAAACCTAGTTCCTAAATTTTGTAGTTTTTGAAATATTGACATTTTTATGAAAAATTTGACAGATGCAAGGTTGTGCGAGGTCCTCTGTATTTTATTCCAGCAATTAGATATCAATTTGAGATTCTGTATGTGAGTAGAACACGTATGGAATAAACTTCCAAAATATCCTTAAATTATAAAATATGATAGCGAGTGTTTAATTTTCGACTATACAATTTGATAACTTCAAAGAGTTATAACTTTGTTAACTTCCTATCTTGTGCAAAAATTAATTATCTTTCACGTGATGTAGGCATTGTAGGGGATGTGGTTACTAATTTTAGAGATAATTGCAATATTTACTTTTATTTTTTAATTTTCACGTTAACTTAATTTTACCAAGGGGTCTATAAGTAGGAACAATCGTTATTGACAATCAAACTATTAAACAACGAGTTGTCAGTGTGTAGTAAAATTTTAGTAATGAGAATTATTTTAATTTGTTTATTATTTTTACGGACAATGTAACAAAGCAATATCAATAACGTGATACATTTGCAGCGCGATATCCAGGCCAAGTAAACCCCTAAAGCGGAGTATATCAAAGCGTCTAGTGGAATTTTTTTGAAATTTCGGCTCTGTCATAGTAAAATCAGATAGATGAATACCTGTTGTGGATAATGATTTTGTTAAACACATTTGGTATTCTACAGGTTATTCAGTGACGTTGCAGAGAACTCCTGTAACATTATGGGAAAGTCACATTAAAAAAAAAACTAGTTGAAACTAAAGACAAAATAGAATCGGTACTAGATAAATTTCTAATGCAAAAAATGTTCAAAATTCCGGCCTGCAACTTCCAAGCATTTCTCACATCTATGAATGAATCCTTCATGAGTAGCTCGTCTAATTAACAGTGGAGATAGATTTTGGAACGCATCTCTGACCATCTGAATGCATTCTTCCTTTGTAGTTAGTGGAGCTTCGTAGACTTTGGACTTTATAGTTCCCCAAACAAAATAGTCTAAAATAGATAAATCTGGCGAACGAGGAGGCCACAAGAAAGGTCCATTATTTGCAGTCCACTGATCGTAGAAACTTTGCTGAAGAAAATTGTTAACTATGTAACCATTATGTGGAGGTGCGTCATCATGTTGATAAAACATCTTCCTGTGTTCTTCTAAATTCAAATTTTCTAAATAGTTGTCAAGATTTTGTAAGATATGCAGATACCTTTCACCTACAATAAAATATTATATGTTTTAATTAATTTTATTATATTCTTTTTACTTACTATTTAAATTATTATCATAAAATTCTAGTGCCATGACTTCATTATTTCTTATGGCACAGTAAACATTAAATTGCCAACTATTTTGGAAATTTCGTTCTCGAGTTACATGCGGATTTGTGTCACACCAGTAATGCGAATTATGTCTATTAAATAATCTATTTTTTGTAAACTTGGATTCATCACTCCATATAATATTGTCCAAAAAGGAAATGTCATCTTGGTATCTCATCAACATAAACTCACAAAACTGAATCCGTTTTAAAAAGTCTGCTTCGTTTAATTTTTGCTCCATATGTAAAGAATATGGGTGAAATTTATGTTTATGAAGAATTCTATGAATCGAACTTTTTGCTTAATTGACATAGTTGGAAATACTCTAAAGTAACCTAATAGTGCAATTTCGACATTTTCATTATCCACAACAGGTTTTCTTCTATCCGGTTTTATTACTACAGATCCGAAATTTCTAAAATTTTCTACCAGACGCTTTACTGTACTTCGCGAGGGCTTTACCTTGTCTGGATATCGTACTGCAAATGTATCACATGTTCTTGATATTACTTTGTTACATTGTCCGTAAATAATAAATAAATTAAAATAATCCCCATTACTAAAATTTAAACGCTGGCCAGGCATCTTGTGTAATATTTGCTTTTTTACTATGCACTATTATTTGACAACTTATTGTTGTTTGATAGTTTGATTGTCAATAACGATTGTTCCTACCCATAGGACCCCTTGATAAAATTAAGTTAATGTGAAAATTGAAGAAAAAGTAAAAAATTGCAATTATCTCTAAAATTAGTAACCACAGCCCCTACAATGCCTACATCACGTGAAAGATAATTAATTTCTGCTCAAGATAGGCCAAAAAAATACAGGGTGTTCCATTTAAGTTAACAAAGATATAACTCTTTGACGTTATCAAAATGTACAGTCGAAAATTAAACACTCGGTATCATATTTTATAATTTATGGATATTCTGGAAGATTGTTCCATGCGTGTTCTACTCATATACCGAATCTCAAATTGATATCTAATTGCTGGAATAAAATACAGAGGACCTCGCACAATATTGCATCTGTCAAATTTTTCATAAAAATGTCAATATTTCAAAAACTACAAAATTTAGGAACTAGGTTTGTTATACAAAATGACCTTAGAATTTCAAGCAGAATCCAAAAATGCAAAAATATATAGGGTGTTCCATTTAAAATAACGAAGATGGCGTCGTCTTCCGGTATAACCGGAAGTGCTATGAACTTGAAAATATTTTAGTTGTGTTTCCCCCACCAATTTTAATAACGTGCCAAATTTTCAAATTTTTCAAATAAGTACTTTTCCAGATATCGATCGCGGCGATTCCCGGTGGGATATACTGTATAGATAAGGTATTGAGCTAGGAGTTGACATATTTTTTATTGCAAAATAATTTGTATTATTGAAGTTATGGATAAATAAAGTATAATAACAAATTGAAATTTTATGTCATAGATCTTTATTATAATTTTACATCTCCTTCGTACAGATTTGAGGAACTGACCTGCAAAATATTAGACTGAATTATGCAGTATTACCAGCAATGTCTAGATTTTTGTGAAATTATTTCTTTAGTAGCCATTTATTTAAATGTCGTTAGTAGAGATACGCACCAAAGAGAACAGAACAACAAATATGAATATTTGGAGCTTCTAGTCCAGATGTAGCCAGTATCAAACTTAACCATTGAAATTTTATGGCTTATAGAAAACTGTAAAACATATTTTAATTTTTGACTTCGTTTCGCCGTGACTGAATATATTTCGCAGTCACAAAATGCTCTCAAATTTGAAAAATAAAATATATGACGGAATTAAGGAAATACGTCTAGGTCTAGGTTTGTCAAATAGATCATCATATATCATAGTATGTTACCATATCAGTAAGAAATACTTAAACTAATAAATAAATAATAAATTCAGCCCTACCATACCTAGGTTTGTTTTCTGAAAAAGAAATTATCTTGGAAGAGCATAATGAACAGTAGATAATTGTGCCCGGGCACAATAAAGAGATGCCGACTTTTAGTTTGTATACGGTTTCAACTATCTTCGTAAACACCATACCTAGGCATATATTGTTTTCTGAAAAATAAATTATTTTTTTGGAAGAACAATAATGAATATTAAATAATGTTTAAAATTCTATGCTTTTCTGTGTGGTTTTTTGTTTGATACCTTATGTGCAGGGGTTGATTTATTATTTTCTTTTCGTTCAGATTACAATGCCTACATCACGTGAAAGATAATTAATTTTTGCACAAGATAGGAAGTTAACAAAGTTATAACTCTTTGAAGTTATCAAATTGTATAGTCGAAAATTAAACACTCGCTATCATATTTTATAATTTAAGGATATTTTGGATGTTTATTCCATACGTGTTCTACTCACATACAGAATCTCAAATTGATATCTAATTGCTGGAATAAAATACAGAGGACCTCGCACAACCTTGCATCTGTCAAATTTTTCATAAAAATGTCAATATTTCAAAAATTACAAAATTTAGGAACTAGGTTTGTTATACAAAGTGACCTTAGAATTTCAAGCAGAATCCAAAAATGCAAAAATAAATAGGGTGTTCCATTTAAAATAACGAAGATAACATCGACTTCCGGTATAACCGGAAGTGCTATGACCTTGAAAATATTTTAGTTGTATTGCACCCACTGACTTTGATAAGCTGTCAAATTTTCAAATTTTTCAAATAAGTACTTTTCCAGATATCGATCGCGGCGATTCCCGGTGGGATACACTGTATAGGCCACATATAATTTTCTCAGAAAATAGTGTAGTTTTTGAAAAGACTAATGCTTGGGTGAAGGTCTGTTTTCATAAAATATCTTTATTCCCCTCTTAAGGAAATCTTATATGCTTACCATAATCTCGCGGGTTATTCAAAATTCCATTTAAAGAAGAAGTAGGGTAGGTATACACTAATGCCATGGTCGTTCATGAAGTACATAAAATCCGAAAAAGTAGTAAAAATACGTACATTCAGTTCATACTTACCTGTATCTAAAGTGATTTTGTTTAGAAACACGAAAGTCTCTCATCTAAACACAGTTGAAAATAAAAACGTGTTTTTTTTACTACTTAGTATTTTTTCTCCAAACTCCCTAAACGGACTCTAGTACAGTGTGCTGTATCCAGGAAAAACTTGAGAACATTGCAGATGACGATCGTGAAACAATAATTAAGATTTCTCTCCGTGTTCTAACATATATAAAAATTTCTAAAGTCTATATGTACTATGCAGGGTGTTTATTAAGTACTTATACAAACTTTAAAGGGTAAATCTTTGACTAATTTTAAGATAAATAAAGTAAATGATCTAATTTTGTGACATCGCAATACAATCAATAAAGGACACATTTTTTCACTTGTTTTTCAAAAAATCTTCAATTGATGATTCAACTTACTAAATTCCAACGCATCAGGTTTAACTTTAAACCCGTTTTTTACAAAACGGCTGCTTTCAGCGACAAATACTAAGAGTATCTTTTGTACGTAAAATTGAATGGAGAATAGGTATGTTTAGTCAAAAATGCCCCAAAAAAAGTTATGGTTATTAGATACAGGTACAACACTGTATGTGGCGCCCTCTAACGTTAAACAAAAAATTAAGTAAATATTTGAGTTTCTCATCATCAATATAAATAAATAAACGGACAACCCTGAAGAAGTAGTAGCATTCTGAGATATGAATAACATTAGGACAAAACACGACAATACAACTTAGACTGAATTTGTTTATCAAAGTCAGTTCTAAATTTAATGAGAAATTGAAAAATATAACAATATAGAGATACAAAAAATAAACTTACATCACACAAGATATGAGATAAACAGAATAATAAATAATTTTAAAAGTGAAAAAAATTGATTTGGTACTGTTTGTATTATTGATAAGGAGGAATCCTTCCTAAGAAACACCCTGTATAATATAAACACGAAAAATATTTTTAGGGAAAATGTAAACTTCTTAAAATAATTTTATTATCTATTTTATCCTCTTAGAGAGGCTGAAAGAAATCCTTTGTTGGCACCCAGAATTCAGGATTACTTTGTCCAGATAGAGAGCACATCCTGAGAAGTTTACGTTTCGATGATTTTGAGAGACATTTGAAAGGACCAATGACTGACTAACTATGTTGTGTATGAATAGCAAAAACGTACGAGGAGTTTGAATTTTTTACAGTTCCACGTGTAATAAAGACTGGACTGCGTGCTATCGAAGAAAATATTATCAAAACGCCTTTGGCATTCGCCATTGTTATAAACATGCACTAATCTCTTAAAATTGATTTTTGTTTTTCTATGAATCAGAATTTTGTTTCAGACTTACACTTTTTTAATAAGCTGTTTTGGGACACACTTTTATTATAAAAAATTATTTACGACAGTAATAGATTATTAACATGTACCTACTTCCATGACCACCCATTATAATTATAATACAAAATATATATGAATCAGAAATATAGTATCCATTAAAAACTGAAAACTGATCAAAATACTTACTTAACACTTAACTGTTTCGTAGAATTATTCTTTCCTAACAGAGAGAAAATCTATAACATTTATTTTCACCCCTATAATAAAATAATACTTTCTCTCACAGCGATAGCAGCATTTTCCTTCTGGTCTCCAACTTTACCGATATCCTTTTTTTATTCATTTTTCACATCATATCAACACCTCAAACTCGTTTCAATCTCCAGATTATAAACCTTTTTAGCAGTAAATATTTGATTAAGGAATCAAAACATCATGCTTTGGCGAAAATTGGATTTTGAGATATCTCTTCGTCGGATACAATACGACTGTATGGAATTGTTACAAATAGGTGTATTTTTATAATGAAATAAAATTCAGAAGAGACGTTGTATTACGGGCATATAATATAAAATCTCAATAATGAAGAGTAGTAAAAATAAATGTTGCCAACATCATCTGGTAGTAAGACAAAATAAGAGTATATTTCCAAATAACTTTCAAAATAAAAAATTACTGTCACATTTAGCAAAAAATGTGGACTTGAAGGTATTTTAAAATAACCATAAGAACAAAATTATTATGTTAGCAGGTCGAAAAAAGTTACAGCGCTCGACACTGATTTTTTGTCAAATTACGTCTCTAAAAAAGGTACCGACATGCAGTTTTCACTGATATGTCCTTTGTCACCTTCAGCGCAATTATATCTGCGGTGATCTGTCAATTGCTGACTATCAGGTAGCTGATCATCAGTGTGCTAAATACAAACCTTATGTCTAGAGATCGGAAATGTTAGGGCGGCTGCAATATGGTACAGGGTTATCACGGAAATATTATTTTTGGGGGTGAACATGAGGGTTAGTTTGCATCCATTTAAATCCGTTTTAGGCTAAAAGAAAAAATATTAGTCCATATTAATATGTATTTACCTTTTTGAGATTAACAATGGATATTGAGCATACAATAATTTAAAGAAACACACGTTTACTGACGCACGCGCATTGACAATAGCGAATGAAATAATCTGTCTTTGTCATAAGCGTAGGAGTTGTTCACAACTTCGGTACCATGAGCGCGACAAAGCGTTCGTGATTTTTTGTCTTTGTCCTGGCAGTGTCGTAGGAGCTAAATATAATTCAAAATATGAAAAGGTAAATAAATTTGCATCTGTCTAAAAAACAAACGTAAAAAAATTCGAAGGCAACTTTTCATTATTTTAAATAATCAATCGAATAGTACAGAAAAAAAATTGTTTCAGTTTTGTTACATCATTAAAATTAACGATTAAAAATTTGAAATTGTTATAACTTTCTTATTAAAAATAGAAAATTATATCTATTTTTCTGAAAAGAAAATTAACATTTTTTAGAGTAGATTGAAAAAAAAATTACAAAATTCATTCACTTTTCTGGTTGTTATGATTTTTTTAAATTTCTGAAATCTTCCCTTAACTTCCAGCCTACTTAACTCTGTTAATTTTAATAGTACAAGAAAAAGTTCAGTGGCCATTTTTATGTAGAATTGTATGCTTTACAACTTTTATAAAAACTTGAACTGATTTCATTGCGGGCACCTATAGTGTTCATTAATGGCGTACAGAAAAAACCAGAGGTCCATTTTGTGGCTAAAATTAAGTAAATTTTGTTACACACACGTAGGCTCTTAAGGCCGCCGTTTCCGAACTGCAGGGTTTTCAAAATTAAAAAAAAATTAAAATTTTTAATTTTCTTAAATCCATTCAATCTAAGTATTTGTAAGTAGGTATTAGACGTTTCGCAAGATTTATTAACTATAATGAATCGATTTTTCTATTGTAATGTAAATGTAACTCTTAATATAAACAAGATAATAAAAAATGCATACGGGGTCTGCTATAAGAGTTTGCCGATTAATGCCATTTTAAAAATACCAATCTTCCAGGAAAGCATTTTTGTACAAAACTCGTAAAATGTCAGATGTGACGGTAAAATATTGCCATACGAGTTTAATGGGAACGCCCCATATAGACAAGCGGTTAAGCCGTCATATTTCAAACAAAATACGATTCAGATTGGAAACCTTTATCTTGCGTCGAGTGTACTTAATATGAGATCTGATTTTACCAAACTATATTTTGATATAATTTCTAACTTTGTTATATTGCATGCGTGCATTTTATAAACTAATTCATAAATTAACCTTATTTCATAATTTTGACAGCTTTGATACGTTTCATTGAAACATTTATATTTCTATGCTAAAAAACTTATTCTAAACTTAAATTCATCCATCATTACATTTTGTCTGTATTCCACATACCATTTTTGTGAATTTTCTCTCTTTTTAGGCCAAAATCTCTTAATTTATTTCAATAATTCAAAATTCTGTTCTCATTTCTGTATTTTCCATTTAACTATACAGAGATCCAGAATGATTGAAGCATTTGGGAAACGCAGCTCGTTTCTAACACCATCTTTACGTATACCAGACGAGTATAAAAATCTGTAGTACGGACAGAAACAGGCACAGGCTGCGATCTCCAAACACTTCAATCATTCTGGATCTCTCTGAATTAACAAATTATAATATCATAACAATATGTACGTATTTGCATAATAGTATGAAACAAAGGCAGTGTCTAGTTTTATACACTAAACAGTTGTCCTAAGTTAATCGCGGTTAATCCCATTTCAAGTACCCATTTCAAAAACGAAAATGACCGTTCAACATTTGCCGAGGTCACAGGCCCATATCTAAAATAATCGAAGTTTTTAATACATTCTATTTTTACTAATGGTGGAGAAGCATCAACTACTTCACATTTAGTAATCCTACTATCCGCGTCGTTGTAATAACGTGTCAATGTCTGCCTCTGATCTGAAGCTTCGCATCGATCAATTTATTCGATACGTATCTAGTGGCACCCTAAAAGTTGTCGCTCATTTGCCCGTTACAGCACGGCACAGCCTATTCCGTCACCGGATTCCGTACAGATTGAAATGAAACAAAGTGATTGAATGCGGTTGTGCATTCAATCGCCTTATATTTTATATTAACCATCCTGAAAATATTGGTGGACAATTTAAATACAAAAAAACTATAGGAAAATACAGTGTACATATTCATTAAACATTTAACTTACAAAACCATGTATACAAACTGTTTGGGTAAGAACATGTATCCAAATGCGTCTGTGTTTTTTGTTTTCCTTTTTCTTCGTGGATGGGAAATAAAAATTAAACACAAACTTTTGCCTACAAACAGTTAGTGCGCACATGTTGTATGGGCATAAATAGATTAATATTTTCCATTCAAGTTTCGAAATCAGTGAGTGTCATTCAACTCTCTTAAAACATCTTCAGGACGTTGCCGCAGCAGCGCGGCGCGTCGCTGCAAATGCTGCTCCTAAAAATATCCATATTTTTAAATGGAACAGTTCCCACATAAGCAGCACAGCGCGGCAGCAGCGCAGCGCGTCAAAATTCAACGCCTCTGAGAGCGTTCCATGCTGCTCTGACCTTCGTCGCGCTGCCAAGTGGACATTAGGAAGCAGCGAACACTGATGTGTCTTCGGCAAATCTCGATGACCATTTTAACGATAACAAAACTACACAAAAATGTGATTGTATGTCTTTATTACATTGTTTAATCAAATGTCGGAATTATGTGACTTTACGAAGTCCGAAGTATATAATAATTAAATACTTACCTTAAGAATACTGTCACCCTTTCACGAACTCCGATACATGATCGTCACTTGGTATCCCGTCGTGCCAAATAGGAAGAAACTATTTCTACGAGTTCATTAAATTTTTTTTGTGACATTGTCATATATTTATAAAATTTAACTTCATATTCCACCAATTTTCCCGCAATTAAATGAAACTGTGCGCCCAATATCTTTTCTTTTTTTCTTTCTCATGTTATAATATAGTAACCGCAAATACATCATCATCACTAGACGAGGATCTCGACATTTTGAAAATAAAATACGTTTGTTCTATTAGATACTCGGAATATACTGTTCTAAAATATTAACCGCTGCGCTGCTGCTGTACTGCTAAGTGGGAATGCCTACCAGCGCGGCAGCAGCGCTTCATAGCGTCGCTGCGATGCAAAAACTTGGTAGGCATTCCCACTTAGCAGTGCAGCACCAGCGCAGCGGTTAATATTTAAGAAGAGTAGTGTTCCGACTATCTAATAGAACGAACGTATTTTATTTTCAAAATGTCGAGTTCCTCGTCTAGTGATATCCTAGATATATAATTTATTAATATTGCCTTAATCCTACTTAGAAATGTAGAGTTTTGTCAGTAATTTTATATTACTCTAACAAAATCAAACTACCTGCATTTACTAACTACATATAATTAGTGATTACAAAGTCCAACAGTCACCGCGAAACGTCTGGTACCTCTCTCCCATAGCCAAATAGTGAGCGATATGTATCGAGATTTGCCGAAGACGTCCACTTGGCAGCGCGACGAAGGTCAGAGCAGCAAGGAACGCTCTCAGAGGCGTTGAATTTTAACGCGTTGCGCTGCTGCCGCGCTGTGCTGCTTATGTGGGAACTGTTCCATTTAAAATTATGGATATTTTTTGGAGCAGCATTTGCATCGACGCGCCGCGCTGCTGCGGCGCTGCTATGTGGGAATTGGCCTTAAAGGTAAACGTCCTATGTCGGTGGCACCCAAGAGGCAACAGCAGATGGTCATTTGTTGTAGCAAATAACATTGGGAAGCTTTTAGTGAATAACCAAAATTTTTCTGAAGAGAGGCTGTGTAATAGAAGGAAAGTAGTCGATGAATACAATAAATATATTTTTTAAAAAAGTACAAAATTACAAAAATTGTAAAAGCAATACAAAAACATAAAAAATAAATTGCATTATAATTTAAATAAATGATTATAAAGTTAAGTTACTACGACAATTTAAAATACATGTTTTAATAACTAATTTTAAAAAAATGTTTAATAACTTATAGTATCACATATAAATTTAGTATCACAGAGTGAGTAACATATTATGAATTGTAATATTTAAAGAATGGTCCTCCTTTTAAGTGCGTGAAGTTTGGTTAATACTGGAATTTTTGGAGGAACATTGTTATTTTTATCTAATTCTGTAATTAATTGTGCTATTGAGAAACAGCCATTTTGTTGAGCAATTAGTAAAGGTGTATACATCGAATTATTTAAGCAATTGATATATTTTTTGCTAAAAAGAAAAGCGAACGCTTTAGCATTGCCTACAGCTGCAGCAACATGAAGGGGTAGATCTCCATGTACAGTGGCAGCATCCAGTTTTCCATTGTATTTTATTAATAATTCTAACACATCAAAGCTGTTTTTTGTTTTTGCGGCTATATGTAAAGGAGTATAATCATCCAAATCGTTTTGATTAACGTCGGCTCTGTTTTCTAAAAGTAATTGAACTACAGAACTAGAATTAAATTCAACAGCCAAGTGAAGGGGAGAAGATCCATTCACATCTTGAGAGTTTACATCGAGTCCTTCGTTTATTAATTGCATGCAAATAGTTTCTTGATTATTTTTTGCAGCCAAGTGCAGTAGAGTACAGTTTTGGGTATCCATGACATTTAAATCAGCTTGCTGATCTATTAATAGCTTCAAGATATCTATCTGTCCATATTGAACAGCTAGTTGGAGAGGAGTTTCTCCTGAATTGAAAAGAAAAAGTTTTAAAATCAAAATACTAAATTAGAAATATATAGGGTGAGTCAGTTTTTTGTAGTAGGATTTTAACAGTTGATAGAGAATCATTTTTTAATAAGAAGAGTTCTTATAAACGTAGGTCTTAGAACGCTTCGTTTGTGAGATATAGGGTGTTGAAAACAAACTTTTTTTAAGAATTTTTCTTAATAAATGATTATTTTCCAGAAAAATCCACGGGCGTACGAATCATTTTTTTAAAGGGGGCAGTAACCCACCTCAGGCACGTCACTGGTGGGTGAAATGGATAACAGATATCTTTGTTTTATTCAACATAACTAAGGTATTATTAATAATCAAATTTCAGTTTAATATCTATTGGTCTTTTAGAGATATTAAGAAAAATTATTAAAAATAATTTGTTTTCAACAGCCTATATCTCACAAACGAAGCGTTCTAAGACTTACGTTTATAGGAACTTTTCTTATTAAAAAATGAATCTCTATCAACTGTTAAAATCCTACCACGAAAAACTGACCCACCCTGTATAAATAGTATATTAAGTATTAAGGTCAGTAAGATACTTAATGACCGCTCAAATATTCAATAAATTTAATTAAAGCTAAAATAATAATAAATTTAGGCCCGGTACTTTGAGTCTTGGTTAAAGCTTGATTAACTGATCAGGCGATTAGACTGTACATATACTAATTTATTTTATAAACTATAATCACAGTCTAATCGCCTGATTAGTTAATCAAGCCTTAACCGAGACTCAAAGTACCGGGCCTAAATATTTTAAAAATATACAGGATGTTTCTTAATGATATGTGAATTTCTAAGGGTGTGATTCTACATAGAAAATTAATGACAGTTTTTATAAACTATGATGCGTCAGCACATTTTCAGTGTAATGGTTCGCAATTATTTACAAACTGTTTATCTAAATCGTTGTATTTCCCCAAGAATGGCCACCAAGGTCCCCCGACATCGATACCTTAGATTTCATTTTATGGGGGCCATCTTAAGGCGCTAGTACACACAAGTACAAAAGTTGTAGTAAAATGTTACTATAATAAAGAAAAATATTTAAAAAAAAATAAAAATAGGATTAATGAAAATTGTATTATTCGATAATCAAAATTTAGAAACGTTTGTTGATATAATTTCAAATCAAAATATTTATAATAAAAAGGCAATAGTAAAATTTTATACATACATTAAAAATATCATACATACAGGGATGGCCAGAAGTACGGAATAAAATTCATATCTTTTGAATGAGTTAATTTTTTTTAAAAACGCCGAAACACGTTAACTGATTTTGATGTTTTCCCATCTTTCGGTTATATAATAATTAATTTTTCTTCAACCCCCTAATGGAAACATAAGGCATGAGGGGGCTCGTTGAAAAGCTTATAGAAAACTGAATCCAGGATTCAGTTTTATTTTTTCAATAGCAAGGTTTTTAGGTTGTATAAAACACCTACTTAACAAGTGAAATAAAATTTAATTATATTCAGTGTTATTCTCCATGAATTTGCACAGAATAAAATAAAGAATTTGAAACTGTACCTATCACTGCTAACGCAAAAAAAGATATATTTTTTATGTTGCGTTTTTTTGGCACCACTTACTTGCCAGGCTTTCTGGTTAATTTTTCGCTTTAGTTGTAAATTGGAGTTCGAAACGTTACTATTGTGTCAAAATCAAGTTATTTACTGAATTGCAATGGTATTGTCGGAAAGGCAACGCATCGAAATCTTGATATTGCTTGGATGTGGAGACAAAATAAGAAGTCAGGCTGAAGTGCGCGATTTATTTAATGCGAAATATCCCGAAAACCAAATCTCGCAAGGGACAGTTAGTAAAATATTTCACAAATTTGAGGAACACGGTACAGTACAGACTTTGCCCAAAACTGGACGGGCACGTGCTTTGAATGAAGAAAAGAAATTAGACATTGCATTAGAACTTGTTGAAAATCCTCATACTTCAACTGTTTCATTGGCCCGCAATCACGATGCTTCTCGAACTGCAATTCGAATGTTTCTGAAACAAGAGAAATACCACCCCTATAAGGTATGTCTTGTCCAAGAGCTTTTGGAAGACGATTATGATAGGCGATTACAATTTTGTGAGGAAATGATGAGACGGTGTGACGACAATAATGGTTTTCAACGAGACGTACTTTTTTCGGATGAAGCTACGTTTTATTTAAATGGAGTGGTTAACAGGCACAACTATCGCTTTTGGTCCCAGGAAAATCCACACTGGACATGCGAATCGCATACGCAGCATCCACAAAAAGTTAATGTATGGGCAGGTATCATCAACAACAGAATCTTGGGCCCATTCTTTTTTGAAGAAAATCTTACTGCCGCACGCTACCTGGATTTCCTAACATTTGACCTGATACCTGCTCTAGCTGTGATTTTCCCTCATGAAATTGATCCAGATATACCGAATGAAAGAATTTGGTTCCAACAAGATGGCGCTCCCCCACATTTTGGTATTGATGTTCGAAGATACTTAGATGAAATGTTTCCAAATCGCTGGATTGGTAGACGGGGTACAGTTGAATGGCCGCCAAGATCCCCCGACTTAACACCCCTGGATTATTTTCTTTGGGGATATTTGAAAGAAAGAGTCTACCAGGACAGACCGGATAATATTGAGAATTTAAAGAACAAGATTAGGGCGGAGATGCATAATTTACCAGCTGAAGTCATTCAGAATGCTGTGGACAGCTTTTACTATCGTCTTGGAGAATGCCAAATAGTGAATGGAGGACATTTTCAGCATTTGCGACATTGAGTTTATTTTTGTAAATTATCTAGTTGTTTCAATTTCTAAATGAAAAAAAACTTGTTATTGAAAAAATAAAACTTGTTTATTTGGTATGGCTGGATTCGGTTTTCTATAAGCTTTTCAACGAGCCCCCTCATGCCTTATGTTTCCATTTGAAAAAAAAGTAGGGGTAGGTGGGGGTTAGGGGGTTGAAGAAAAATTAATTATTATATAACCGAAAGATGGGAAAAAATCAAAATCAGTTAACGTGTTTCGGCGTTTTAAAAAAAATTAACTCATTCAAAAGATATGAATTTTATTCCGTACTTCTGGCAATCCCTGTATATTCAAGTTTTCTCTGAAATATTGAAAATAAATTGATAATAGGTTTAATATTACAATAGTTTTCCAAAGCAGCAATACATACGTTAAGGACTATTTTATCAAAAATTCGACCGCAAAATGAGATAAAATTTTAAAGACTGAATTAGATATATTTTGTTAATGTAGTAAACGTTATGTTGGCAACACTTCGAGACCTTTGAATCGGAGAACATCAGAACTATATTAGAAATGGAGAATTTGAAAAACAAGGAATTTATTACTCACTGGAATGACACATACATTTTGGAAAAAGAAATAAGAACTAAAAGAGTCCGTGTGTTTATTTTGTTAAATGGCAATTTATGCGTTTCAAATAATTTCTTAAATTTTGATTTGTGTTGGTTGAATATTCTCATTTCATTCGAATATGAATTAATAAGGAGTTTTCTGATTTTTCAATATCATCCAATTTTAATTTATAAAGACGACGACATGCAAATAAAACAAAAATTGATGCAACTTTTATTCAAAAATGTATTAATTTTTTCCCCACTCACAAAATAAAATGTCACTTTTAGAACTTGTATCATAAATAACTATTTCATGAAATACATAAAATCAACTTGAAAACATAAAATTACCTACCTGCCTCTGTTGTCACATTAGGATCTTCCCCTGCTTGTAGTAGCACTTCAACAAGATTTATATCGTTAAATTTTACACCCATATGAATAAGCCTTTCACTGCTGTGATTTGAGATCTTCAGATTCACATTTTCCTCAGACAACAGACACTGAGTTAATAATTTGTTCTCTCCTTGAACAGATTTGAAAATAGGAGTTTCACCATAAAAATCGATTGAGTTGAGTTTTGATCCATATTTCAGCAATAATTTGACTACGCTTAATTGGCCTCTTCGACAAGCTAGATGTAGGGCAGTTTCTCCACGTTTGTTCAAGATATTTGTATAAGCTGATAGCGATAATAATTTGTCCACAGTCTCAATATTACCTACAAAAGAGTGTATTCTAATTAAAATAAGTAAAGCAGGCAGAAAATCTTACAATAGTGTAGGGTTTTGTAATAAAAACTATCTTTTGTGAAATACCTTAAATATGTTGGTAGTCCAGAGTTAATTGTTATAGGGTATCAATGTATCTGATCTAACGATAGAAAAATCAATATTAAAACTTAAAACACTAAAAGTGTTCACTCAGGTGACGTATTATTTTTGAATATAGGAAATATTAAATGCATAAAAATATTTATTAATAATTTCATGAGTAGTTTTCTAGGCCTCTTGAGAAGCTCTTTCATAAAAATTACTATTTTGTGTCATTATTTAATCAAAATGCTAGGGACCATTTTTAAAGATAAAAAACCCTCAATTACCCTTCTGCTACTGTGAATAAAGTCCATCCTTGATATCGGATTATTATAATCAATAATTTAAAAATCTGTACAGATTTTTATTTGGATCTGCCCTTTTGAGGTTACGTAAAAGAAATAATTTTTGGAGTATGGCCCATTTGTTTTCGGACACCCCGTACATTAAAATATAGAAACTAGTTGACTTTGTCAAAACTGATGTCTTTTCAGAAATTTTAACGAGATGACTTTTTGTGTAAAATTTAATTTTAGGTACATTATAATGTATGAATAATATAAAAAGAAACTATTTTCTATGATATTATGTTATAAAATATCACTGAAAGATATCTTAGCTAATGAACTTTAGCAGAGATAAAAAATTAATAGTAGGTACCCAAAAACTTGTCTGTATCCAATTTCAATACAACACATTGCCGTTTGAAAAAGATGTTAAACTTTGATTCTAAAAAAAATATTTTTGACACCTTATATGCCAAAAGCAAAAGATGACCCATTATTGTTCATAGAAAAAAACCTTTTAACCTTTTTAATGTTTTAACAGCTGTTGAATATATGGTACCTATCCTATTTTGAATCATTTTTATAGTAAAACTCATACTCAAAACTCACTGACATATAAATGTAGAGTTACTATTTATAAAAAAAAACATGCTGTCCATTCCAGCTTTTGCTCAAATCTAATCTAGTTTATGCAAATTAATTCTGACATTGCCACATTTTTGCAGTCGCAAAAAATGTAGTACTGCTCAATGAAAATTTTCTGATATCAAAACAGAGCAATTGAGCCAAATATGCCTCAATGAAATGTTGCTCTATTTCAATCTACAGCGACGCTAAATAAGCACGAAGAAAACGTATCAGGTTCAGAGGCTCGAACATGGTCAGAACGGCAGAGCCGGGGAGTGGAAATTGTGCCCAACAAAACCGGACCATTCGAGAAAGCCACCCGCCAAGACGCCTCTGCCTGTTCATCAATAAAACATAAAATTATAAAATTCCATATTCTCAATGAAAAATAGCCACACGAGCTTACATAACTCCTCAAGTTTCCGGCCTAGGTCGATCCTACCTGCTGCGTAGGCCCTCAAAGCTCTTAAGCTTCCATAAACAGCTCTAATCCCTCTTACGAGACGCAGCGAACTTTCTCCTAAAGCTTACAGGCGCTCTTGGAGGCCTCAAATAACTATTATAAACTGAAGTGACCCTAAAAACCCATGGCAAAACAGTGTAGGGTCAGTTGAATCCCTCCAAAATCAAACTTTTAACTTAAAAGCAAGTAAAGTGCCCAAGTGCATCGCCGAACTCAAATTAGAGCGCCGCAACTAGCTCGACAGTCCAATATTTTAGTTCCACAATAGCCTGAACTATCTTACTAATTGGACAGTTCCAATCTTCATGTTCCACGACATGGCGCCCAACGTGAGGCTTGATCAACAAATGAGCCAATGCCAGTCTTGCTGTTTCAAGACAATACCTTTAATTCTAGCTTCATTTTGTTATTTGAAGTATAAATTACGAGTATACCTATTTGGCTAAATCTTCTAAAATATCTAATTGCAGAACGCCACTTACTGGTGGTATTATAGATACCTCATTTGTAATGTATAACATTGTAAATTTTATTACAAAGTCTTAGTAATTTTTAATTTATTTTAAATGCGTTAAGCTAATTCAAATACATTCAAAATATTGAAAAGATCCTATCAAATGAAGTCAAACAATGCTGTGTTATACCAAAAAACTGGGTATGCAAAAGTTATCTAACCTCTTTCATAGACAAAATTCCTAACTAATGATATTGCGAGAAACAGCTACCCTAGGGGCTACATGCCCCAACTGGCATTGAATTATATTATCAATGTCGTGTAAACAGCTAGTAATTAATAATTGCATATGACATATTGCCAAATTGTTACATAATGCAATGTTTCAGAGAAATATATTGCATTCATGTTGTTCTAACATACAGGGTATTTCAGTTCGAGTGAATCTAACTTTAACCACAAATAGAACTCAATAAATAATTCAGAAATGCCTTATAAAGCAAGGGTCTAAGTCTCACCGTTTTCACTGTACAGGGCCGTATTGGTCGGTTGTAAAAATCATATTATTTACGAAATCTTTGGTACACTTAAGTATAACAAATTTATTCAAATTTGGTGTGGTGTTACATAATAATTTACTGTAAAATTTACAAATTTTTGTAGGTCAGTAGTGTAGGAATGGGTAGTAAAGCGGTATTTTTTACCCCGACTTCTACGCCAATGACCTAATAATCATTTGGGATACATTTTTAGATTCCGTGGACAGTTCTACATAAAAAAGGTATACTTGTTGAAAATCGGTATAATGGATCGTTTTACTGAAAATCTCGGTTGAATGGGAGACCGTTCTTCTGATAAGAAAGAACCCCGCACAAAACATATGGAAATTGAACACCTGTCAATTTTTTTGAAACTTCGTATTTTGATAGTCCTCGTCATTCTGATCAAATGTTTCCATGGGCACGAAGCCCTACAAGCCCTTCCAGCCCTCCAAAACCACCCCCAAATATCAGGGTAATGAAGTTTACAGATTACAGGTTAATTGGCTTACCATAATATTTCACTACTGTAGTCAAACCTACAGACACATATACCATAACTAGGCTTAAGACTGTCAATGGGCACCGAGCCCTACAACCCCCGCCAACTCCCCAAAACCACATTCAAAGGTCAGGGGGATGCACTTGACAGATTATCGGTCAATAAAACTACCGAAATATTTTACTATTGCAGTCGAACCTACAGCCACCCAAACTGTAACTAGGCTCCAAATCACTTAACCCCCCATCCCTCTTCCTCCCCACCAACTACCAAAGCCTGTCGTGTGACTTTTCTCTGCTTACTGGTTGTGTAACTGTTTAATCGTGAATTCCATCTCACAGCCACCTAAACGATCACTACTCTATAATCTCCGACGCCGACCCCCGACAATTGAACAACCCACCCCCAACCCAAATCCCACGGTTGGAGTCGGACCAATCCCAGTACTTATAGAAACCTGACATGACTTTTGCCTGCTTACGGCTTATGAAACCGTTCAATCTTGAATTCCATCCTACACCCATCTTATTGTTTAATGCCCTTTAACCCACAAAAAGTACCAAAACCTGCCATAAGATTTTTTTGCTGTTTGTGGGATGTGAAACCCTGGCTGTGGGTTCGACTGCAGTAGTAAAATCATATGAAGTACAGCATGTGTGAGTAGCTGCCAATCTCGCTCCACATAAAATTAACTAGTTTCGTGGTGTTTTATCGGAAATAATTTATTTTTTACGTACGGGGCGTGAATCCAAAGTGTTCTGTGCACCCCTGTAATTATTTTAAAGTAAAAAACTTACTGTTTCGCAACAAATAGCAACTTTAGCATACTTGGTTACCTGGCATCTGGATAGTTGTATAGTGTGGTTAAACGCGTGAGCAGTATGGGAGGCGCAAAAGCAGCGCTCAGTGGTTCCAGCAGCATTGATGATTCTAATCTATGTCCTGATCAAGCTATGGAAAAACTAATTACTAAGGTATGCGTCAATTTTGCCAATCAATTAGAGCAAAAAATGGACAAAAAGTTTGAGAAATTTGAGGAAAAACTTGATGAAGTATCCAAATCCTTCAAATCTCTTGATGAGAGAATCAACTGTAATTCAGAAATTTGTGTGTCTCTAAAAAATAAGTTAGAGTGTACTGAACAATTATTAAAAAGAAACTCTTTAAGAGTATATGGTCTAATTGAACATGAGGATGAGAATACTTTGGATACCATAATCTCCTTTTTCAATTCTAAGCTCAGTATTGTATGTGATATACAGGATTTTGATTCAGTTTTTCGCGTTGGTAAATTGGGTTCCAACAAGTCTCGTAGCATTTTGGTGAATTTTGTTTCTAATGTCAAGAGGAATGAGGTCTTCAGTGCTAAAAAACTACTGAAAAATTCCCAATTTGCAATTTTCGAGGATCTTACTTCCCAAAGGTATGATCTTTTGATATCAGCAAGAAACAAAATTGGTAAAAATAAAGTGTGGTCTGCTGGTGGTAAAATATTTGCCTGGAGTGATAAGGATGGAAGGAAAGTAATTATTAATTCAGCCAGTGACTTTTGTATGTTTTAGTATTTGGTTTGTTTTTTTTGTTTTTCATTACTTAGTGTTAATTCTTTATTTACTCGAATTTTATCTAATTCACATAATTTTAATTGTATGGTAGGACTATAATCCATTTTGCTTTTCAGCTAGATACTTACTATTTGTATCGTTCTCTTTTTATAGATTTATGTTGATTACTTTTTGCGCGTGAACCAACATGAAAAATTTCTTCGATAGGTAATATACCTATTTGTTTAAGCTGTAATTCAATATACAACATTTAATAAAAATTCACTTACTAACACATTTTATTTTAGTAGGTTTAGATTAATTTTTTCACATGTATCTTAGTTTACTTTAATTCCGTTTTTTTTACTTGCTTGTATCATAACACCACAATATTTATTTATATTTATATTGATTTATACTACACAATTATGTTGGAGCGTTGATGCGGTTTATGCAAAGCACATGTATTAATTTTTCGCATTTTAATGTTAGATCACTGTCTGCAAGTAGAGAACTTTTCTCTGATTTTATTTTAGATGGCTCTTTTGATATCATTGGATTATCAGAAACTTGGTTAAATTCTTCCATTTTAAATTCTTGTGTTTCTATACCAGGTTATAATTTAGTTAGGAATGATCGTGAGGCTAGAGTAGGGGGAGGAGTAGCGTTTTATATTAGAGATTATTTCAAATTTTC